>NC_091285.1:667931851-668231851 GCF_032444005.1 Ranitomeya imitator | reverse complement strand
AGCCAAGATGATGGTCAGATGGTCCTTACGTTATATAACCCCTATGCAGATGAATATAATGAGATGTGTATCCTACACGCCCTTTCCCAATCAGTTTGCAAAAAAAAAAATATGTGTCTTTAACCCTGTCAGTTAGAATATGCCTATGTCACGTTGCTTCAGTATGTGGATAATCTTTTGTTGTGTGCACAGACAGAGCAGGAAGCCATTGTTGCCACTGTTAGTTTTCGCAAGTATCTGGCAGATCTGAACTGTCGGGTTTCGGCTTCGAAACTTCGGTTCTGCCTTGGTCAAGTGATATTTTTGGGTCACTGTCTCCTTCAGGGTGCCAGACACCTCACAGAAGAAAGAAAAATAGCCGTCAGCTCCCTTCCATTTCCAAAAGATGAGACTGCGCTCCAGCGTTTTCTTGGACTATGTACTTATTGTTGTCAGTGAATACCGGACGCATCCCGCATAATGCAACCTCTCTATAATGCCCTGAAAGACGGTTCAAGATATGGTGATGATTTTGGCAGATTCCACACCGGATAAGCTGTTACTACGGAAGACACTGTAGTGCACGGAGCTGCACTCCCTCCCTCCCTCCCTCCCTGTCAGGACAAGAAGCAGAACTTCAGGATCTGTCTACTGCATGTGTTCTGGCCAAAGACAGGCGGGCTAATATATACACGGACTCACAGTATGCATTTGGTATTGCTCATGATTTCGGAGCCCTATGGGCCAATCGAGGGTGTGTTACTACCGCCGGGACTCAGTGAAGAATGTTGAAGCTGTTAAAACCCTCATGGACTCAATCGAATTACCTACCCAGGTGGCCATTATCAAAGTTAAGGAGCATGGTACTATGGAACAGGCCACAGACTGTTGGTAACGCCTGTGCGGATATGCAAGCAAAAGCCGCTGCTCTTCTGCCCGTTGAACAGACCATACCAGCTATGGTGACCACACGCTTTCAGCGTAAACAGTTACAAGAAACACTGACTCTACAGGAACCTGATGATCTATGCCAGACTGAGGTTTTCTGCCGGACCCCGCGAGACCGCTTAATGACGATGCAGAGAATGTTTCCAAAGGAAGAAGTGAAGCAGTGGAAAGCTGATGGAGCACGTATGGACAATGGTCGCTGGATAAAGGACCAACTTGTGTGTCTCCCTAAGCGGATGTACCCTGCTATTGCCACGTGGGCGCATGGGCCCACACATCGAGGTATCTGTCAGACCTGCAATCCCGGTCAACTTCAACGTGTAACCCCGAAGCACCTTGCTAAGCCCGACTATCCTTTCCAAAGGCTCCAGGTGGACCACATCACGTTGCCTAAGTCTGGAAGGTATGAATATTGTCTGGTGGTTGTCAACATGTTCTCCAGTTGGCCAGAAGTATTCCGCGTTACCAACGTGACTGCAAAGACCACAGCAAAGAAACTGGTGATGGAAGTTATATGCAGATATGGTGTTCCAGAAGTTGTTGAAAGTGACCAAGGCTCATGTGTATCAGGAGGTTCTGACAATGCTTGGATCCACTGTAGCCGTCCATATTCCGTACCATCCACAATCTAGTGGGAAAGTTAAGAGGCTGAACGGCACACTGAAGGGACAATTGACTAAAATGATGCAGGAGACTACGGCTCCATGGCCAGGGCTCTTACACATTCATACTACCCCTATTGCAAAATATGGCCTGTCCCCATATGAGATATTGTTTGGTGCTAGGTCCTCAGTTACAAATTTCCAGTCTCAGTAGTTATCAGAAGAAACTGTCCGTGCTGTTCAATATGTTATTCAGCTTAGTAAAAATGTTGCTAACACCCATGTTTTAGTTTCTTCTTTCCTTCCAGATTCAGCAGAAACCGACAATTGTCACAATTTGAAGCCTGGTGGTTTTATGGTCGTGAAAAGCTATGTCAGAAGACACGGACTAGAACCCTTGTATGATGGTCCCTACCAAGTTCTCATTATTTCTATGTCAGTAAAGCTGGAAGGAAGGCCGACGTGGATCCAGGCATCGCAGTGCAAGCTGGTCAAACAGACTAGTAGCAAATAAGGGGACATGATGTTTTGGTTTTTCGTATTTCCATATAATAATATTGATAACCGAATGGGACAGCCTAAATTCTCCAACATCCTTGAATAATAAGTTTGTACAATATCATGAAAGATTAGTAGTACAGATGGGTATAGCCAATAAAATTGTCAGTTATACAAATGTGGGATAAATTGGTTAGGGCCACAGATTATCCAGATGATCAAATTTGGGATATATTGGATATACTTAATACCACTGCCTGTGTTATGAATCTGTTGAAGGGTCTAAAGTCCACTGATTGCTCAGATTATGTCCCACTAATTCATGAAGCACCTAAACTAAAGGTCCCAGGGGGGATAACCGTATTAGCTGATAATTATACCTGCTATAATTCCCACGACACTACAGGTACACCAGTAGGGGTCTTCGAGACAGGTTTCTGTAAAGAGAACAGTTCCCTGGATACTGACTTGCTAGCTAATCATACACAGTATATGTACGACATTTATTGGTTATGTGGAGATGGTAAGCTCCGTCCTAGGTTGCCTAATGCCTGGACAGGTCAGTGCACCCTTGTTAAACTAGCTATGCAGTTCAAGATTTTACCTTGGGATCCGGAGACACCTGATGAATATACCAGAAAGAGGAGAAGTCTCGATCAGCTCCACATGAGTTATGAAGAAGATCCATTAGTATATGTTGATGCTATTGGAGTGCCAAGGGGGGTGCCTGACCAATTTAAAGCCGAGAACCAGATCTATGCTGGCTTTGCTTCTATAATCCCACAGGTGCAGATTAATAAAAATGTTGATTGGATCAATTACATATATTACAGTGAACAAAGGTTTGTCAATTTTACCTGTGATGCTTTCCAAGGTATAGTTGAGGAATTGGGCCCTAACACTAGAATGACCCTCCAAAACCGACTAGCCCTTGATATGATCTTAGCTGAGAAAGGAGGAGTCTGTGGGATGGTGGGAGAGGAATGTTGTACCTATATCCCTCAGAACTCTGGGGTAAATGGAAAGACCATGATAGCCCTTAAAAAGATAAATGGGTTAGCAGCAGAATTAAAAACTAATGTTGGAGTAGACATATCTTTCTTTTCCGGCTGGTTGGGTGGGCTCAAAGGATTCATTCAACAAGCTTGTCTAGTACTGATTGCCCTTCTTGTAGTTAGATCGATAATCCTCTGTTGTGTTATTCCCCTGTATAAAAAGGTTATCACTGAGGCAACTCCGACTGGCACCTTCCTCAACCAAGAAGTAGACTCACCAGAGTATGATGGCACTGATCCAGGGGAGATCCCCAAGTACGTCCCCCTCAAGAAGACAGACAATACCTTTTACTCTCAGATGATGCTAAGAGATTTAGTTTAGGGACAGCGGGAGAACTCCATGTGAAGCTAGTGAAGGGTTCAGCTGCCTGGAGGCCTCTCACAAGGGGAGAGCTTCTGAGGTGTCTGGATGAAGAAATCCACCTTCCCTTTCCCCATCACATGGACAGTCTCGAAGGAACTTTCTTTATAGGGAAAAACTTAGTGTTTAGGGGGGATTGTCAAGGTGAAAATATATATCTTTATACTCTTTTGTACTTTTATATATTCTTATGCTGTGAAACAATAAGTTTTTCCCCTTATGTTTGCTAATGCAAATTTAACTGTATTTAAGATGGCTGCCAGTATTCACATAAGTTAGAAGATATTCAAAGACTCAGAGATTAATATGATAAAGACAATGACCGTAATAAGGACAGTTGGTGGGCAGACACCTTCTCCTTTCTTAATCCAGCCAATTGGTTTGAGGGACTTGCGGCTGGATAGCTGGAATCTTACAAAGTTTGTTACATATCGCTGCCTTTATCCTTGTCATGTATGTAATACTAAAACTTGTTTTTTGGTGTATTTCTGTATGTATTAGGAAATTCTGCACTAAGACAACTAATGATGAAACCAAAAGCGTTGCCACCCCTGCTCTTCTCTACACCGATTTTACAAAGTTACCTGATGAAGATGTTGAAGCCAAGCGCATGGCTATCTTCAAAAGATCCCAACTACTGTTATCAATAATTGTTATTCATAAATTCTAGTATACAGGGGGGACGGGTACGCCGCAACAGCCATGGCTGGTAACATGGCACCAGTCATGTGAAGACCAGTACCCCTCGAGCTTATAGCTTGGGATAGTACCTCTGATGCTGGACATTAGTTAACAAAATTTATCTAGGGGGGAATGTGAAGGAACAAATTATGAAAGATTCTCCATTTTGTGCTTTGACTCCATTTTGTTGTTGGTTAAAGATAAATTCTGTTATTTACTTAGGTAGAAGGTTACAGCTGCTATGAAATAACTGTCCTGTTTCTCAAGAAGATAACATTTTGTTATTCAGCTAGTCTATGGTTCATAATTGGTATAAAGACCTTGAGTATTCTGACTCGAGTGAGCCAGATGAGAGACTCGTGGGGGTATCGCTATACAAGACTGAGGCATCTGTTAATATGTTTTTCTATGCCAAAAAGACATGACCATATCTTTAGTTTCCATTTTTCCTGTATCCTCATGGGTTACGTTTTTCCTGTATTCTTATAGGTTAAGAACTGTGAACGTATTCTTATGCTGATTGGTTGAAGTATAATTTCTATGACTATGAAAAGTCAGACAATAAACAGGGGCCCAGAGATCTGCTCGATCCCCCACACAGAGGCACGAGTCTCCGTCTGGTCATTTTCAGTTGCCGGCAACGCCCTGTAGATTAATCTGGAAATCACTGAGTCAACCGTGAAGGATCACTTTAGATCCTCCCTCAACAATACAATGCTCTGCACTGTTCACTATGGCCCCATAGATGCTCCATATAAAGCTGTGCCCCATATATAATGCTCTGCACCGTTCATTATGGCCCCATAGATGCTCCATATAAAGCTGTGCCCTATATACAATGCTCTGCACTGTTCATTATGGCCCCATAGATGCTCCATATAAAGCTGTGCCACATATAATGCTCTGCACCGTTCATTATGGCCCCATAGATGCTTCATAGAAAGCTGTGCCACATATAATGCTCTGCACCGTTGATTATGGCCCCATAGATGCTCCATATAAAGCTGTGCCCCATATATAATGCTCTGCACCGTTCATTATGGCCCCATATATGTTCCATATAAAGATGTGCCATATATAATGCTGCTGCTGCTGCAATAAAAAAAAAAATCACATACTCACCTCTCTTCGCTCAGGACGCCGGCGCTTTCAATATTTACCTGCTCCTTGTGCGGCTCCATCTCCAGCACTGACGCTCAGCAGAGGGCGCACTGACTACGTCACCGCGCCCTCAGACCTGAGCGTCACTGCCAGGGGACGCTGGAGATGGAGCCGCACCGGAACGAGGTGCAGGTAAATATCACGCACCGCTCCCCGTATACTTACCTGCTCCCGGCGCGGTCCCTGCAGTCCCTGCTTCTTCCACCGCTGCATCTTCCTGTATTGAGCGGTCACAGTTACCGATTATTACAGTCATGAATATGCGGCTCCACCTCTATGGGAGCTGGAGCCGCATATTCATGACTGTAATGAGCGGTGCCATGTGACCGCTCAGTACAGGAAGAATTTGCAGTGCTGGAAGAAGCAGGGACCGCGCCGGGAGCAGGCAAGTATAATTACACAGTCCCCGCTTCCCCTCCCCTGCCGACCCCCGAGTATCACTCGAGTATAAGCCGAGAGGGGGACTTTCAGCCCCAAAAAATGGGCTGAAAATCTCGGCTTATACTCGAGTATATACGGTAGTATTTAAAATTAATGATACATATAAAAAAAACAAGGGATCCAAAGCAGTGTCTACTGAGGAAGATGGGAGACCTCATTTCTGTACTAAGACGTGAGATATATCCAGTCACATAGAATCCTAGAATGTTAGAGTTGGAAGGTTCTTCCAGGGTCGTCATGTCCAACCCCCTGCTCAATGCAGGATTCACTAAACCATCTCAGACAGATGTCTGCCCAGCCTCTGTTTGAAGACTTCCATTGAAGGAGAACTCGCCACCTCTCGTGGCCGCCTGTTACGCTCATTGATCACCCTCACTGTCAAAAAGTTCTTTCTAATTTGTATCTTATTATTATTATTATTATTATACATTTTTATAGCGCCATTTATTCCATGGCGCTTTACATGTGAATACGGGGCAAATATAGACAAATACATTAAACATGAGCAGATAACAAGGCACACGAGTACATAAGGAGGGAGGACCCTGCCCGCGAGGGCTCACAGTCTGCAGGGGGTGGGTGAGGATACACTAGGAGAGGGTAGGGCAGGTTGCGCGGCTGTTCAGTAGGTTGAGGATCACTGCAGGCTGTAGGCTTGTCGGAAGAGGTGGGTCTTCAGGTTCTTTTTGAAGGTTTCTATGTTAGGCGAGAGTCTGATGTGTTGGGGTAGAGAGTTCCAGAGTATGGGGGAAGCACGGGAGAAGTCTTGGATGCGGTTATGGGAAGAAGAGATGAGAGGGGAGTAGAGAAGGAGGTCTTGGGAGGATCGGAGGTCGCGTGTAGGTAGGTACCGGGAGACCATGTCACAGATGTATGGAGGAGACAGGTTGTGGATGGCTTTGTATGTCAGTGTGAGGGTTTTGAACTGGAGTCTCTGGGCGATAGGAAGCCAGTGAAGGGCTTGACACAGGGGAGAGGCTGGGGAATAGCGGGGGGACAGGTGGATTAGTCGGGCAGCAGAGTGTAGGATGGATTGGAGTGGTGCCAGAGTGCTAGAGGGGAGTCCAGAGAGTAGGAGGTTGCAGTAGTCTTCTCCCTTTCATTCCATTGCTTCTTGTTTCCTTGTGCAAATGATAATAAAGATGATCCTTCTACAATGTGACATCCCTTCAGATAACCGTACCTCGTAGGACATGCTTTGCAGTCCGCTCACCATCCTGGTAGCTCTTCTCTGAACTTGCTCCAGTTTTTCAACGGCTTTTTGAAAATGTAGTGCCCAGAACTGGACACAGTATACCAGATAATGAGTAGAGAGGGATAATTACTTCACGTGATCTAGACTCTACGCTTCCCTTACTACATCCCAGAACTGCGCTTGCCTTTTTTGTTGCTGCATCACACTGTTGACTCATGTGCAGTCTGTAATCTATTAGTATACCCAAGTCTTTTTCACACTTGTTTCTTAGTTCTATTCCTCCCATCTTCCAAACGGTAGGGGAGAAAACAAGGGGATCTGCTACCTTGGATCTAATCCTTATAAACAGGGAGGAATTGGTTGAAGAGGTAAGAGTGGCTGGGACCCTAGGAGGCAGCGACCATGCTATTTTAGAATTTTTGATAACTAGAGGAGGAAGACCTGTGAAGACTCAGACTTCAAGGTTAGATTTCAGAAAGGCAGATTTTAAGGGACTCAGAAAGAGAATCGGAGGGATCCAAATGGCTAGATATCTTCAAGGACAAAAATGTTCAAGAAGGTTGAGAAATCTTGAAAAATGAGATTCTCAAAGCACAATCGTTAACAATTCCAAAAAGAGGGAAGAATACAAAACATTTAAGGAAACCAGGATGGATGAACACAGAACTTAAACACATGCTAAAAAGGAAGAAAGAAATGTTTATCAAATGGAAAGAGTGAGGCATATCTAAATAAGTATATAATGCTGTCTGCAGAACCTGCAGGTCACGAATCAGATTAGCTAAACCTGACAATGAATTAAGGCTTGCAAGAGACGTCAAAAGCAATAAAAAAGGATTTGGGGGATATGTCAAAAGTAAAAGAAAAGTCAAAGATGCTATAGGATTTTTATAGGATGAAAATGATGAAATGGCAAGAAAGGATGTTGAGAAGGCCAAACTTTTAAATTCCTATATTGCAACTGTTTTCTCTCAGAAAGGAAATGTAACATCAACTAATCTTCACTGTCCTATTAAAGGAGTAGAAGAATACAGGATATCTATAAACAGAAAGATAGTGAGGAAACACTTAGATAACATAAATGAATTCAAGTCTCCAGGTCCAGATGAATTACACCCCAGAGTACTGAAGGACATAGCAAAAGAAATTTTTGAACCACTCTCCATAATCTTTGAAAATTCTTGGAGAACAGAAGTCCCAGAAGACTGGAGAAGAGCAAATGATGTTCCTATCTTCAAAAAGGGGAAGAAGGTGGACCCAGGGAACTATAGGCCCGTGAGTCTTACTTCCATACCAGGAAAGATCTTTGAACAAATTATTAACCCCTTCATGACCTTGGGATTTTCCGTGTTCGTTTTTCACTCCCCTCCTTCCCAGAGCCATAACTTTTTTGTTTTTCTGTCAGTATGGCCATGTGAGGGCTTATTTTTTGCGGGACGAGTTGTACTTTTGAACGACATCATTGGTTTTACCATGACGTGTACTAGAAAATGGGAAAAAATTCCAAGTGCAGTGAAATTGCAAAAAAAGTGCAATCCCATGCGTGTTTTTTGTTTTGCTTTTTTGCTTGGTTCACTAAATGCTAAAACTGACCTGCCATTATGATTCTCCAGGTCAGTACGAGTTCATAGACACCAAACATGTCTAGGTTACTTTTTTATCTAAGTGGTGAAAAAAATTTCCAAACTTTGCTTAACCCCTTCCCGACCTGTGACACAGCGTATGCGTCATGAAAGTCGGTGCCAATCCGACCTGTGACGCATATGCTGTGTCACAGAAAGATCACGTCCCTGCAGGCCGGGTGAAAGGGTTAACTCCAATTTCACCCGGCCTGCAGGGACAGGGGGAGTGGTAGTTTAGCCCAGGGGGGGTGGCTTCACCCCCCCATGGCTACGATCGCTCTGATTGGCTGTTGAAAGTGAAACTGCCAATCAGAGCGATTTGTAATATTTCACCTAAAAAACTGGTGAAATATTACAATCCAGCCATGGCCGATGCTGCAATATCATCGGCCATGGCTGGAAACACTTATGTGCCCCCACCCCACCGATCGCCCCCCCAGCCCCCCGATCTGTGGTCCGCTCCCCTCCGTCCTGTGCTCCGCTCCCCCGTCCTCCTGTCCGCTCCCCCCGTGCTCCAATCACACCCCCCGTGCTCCAGTCAAACCCCCCCGCACTCCGATCCCCCCCCGCACAGCGATCCCCCCCCCGCACAACGATCCCCCCCGTGCTCCGATCCACCCCCCTGCACAGCGATCCCCCACCCCGTGCTCCAATCCACCCCCCCGTGTTCCGATCCACCCCCCCATGCTCCGATCCACCCCCCCGTGCTCCGACGCCCCCCCCCCGTGCCCTGATCTCCACCTTCCTTATACTTACCTGGCCTCCCGGGATCCGTCCGTCTTCTTTCCTGGGCGCCGCCATCTTCCAAAATGGCGGGCGCATGTACAGTGCGCCCGCCGAATCTGCCGGCCGGCAGATTCGTTCCAGAGTGAGTTTTGATCACTGAGATATAACCTATCTCAGTGATCAAAATAAAAAAAATAGTAAATGCCCCCCCCCCCCCCTTTGTCACCTCCATAGGTAGGGACAATAAAAAAAAATAATATTTTTTTTTTCCACTAAGGTTGGGGTAAGAACTAGGGTTAGGGGTAGGGTTAGGGTTAGGGGTAGGGGTAGGGTTAGGGTTAGGGGTAGGGTTAGGGGTAGGGTTAGGGCTAGGGTTAGGGTTTCGGTATGTGCACACGTATTCTGTTCCTCTGCGGATTTTTCCGCTGCGGATTTGATAAATCCACAGTGCTAAACCGCTGTGGATTTATCGCGGATTTACCGCGGTTTTTCTGCGCATTTCGCTGTGGTTTTACAACTGCAGTTTACTATTGGAGCAGTTGTAAAACCGCTGTGGAATCCGCAGAAAGCGACATGCTGCGGAATGTAAACCGCTGCGTTTCCGTGCAGTTTTTCTGCAGCATGTGCACAGCGATTTTTGTTTCCCATAGGTTTACATTGAACTGTAAACTCATGGGAAACTGCTGCGGATCCGCAGCATTTTCCGCAGCGTGTGCACATACCTTTAGAATTAGGTCATGTGCACACGGTGCGGATTTGGTTGCGGATCCGCAGCAGATTGGCCGCTGCGGATCCGCAGCAGTGTTCCATCAGGTGTACAGTACCATGTAAACCTATGGAAAACCAAATCCTCTGTGCCCATGGTGCGGAAAATACCACGCGGAAATGCTGCGTTGTATTTTCTGCAGCATGTCAATTCTTTGTGCGGATTCCGCAGCGTTTTACACCTGTTCCTCAATAGGAATCCACAGGTGAAATCCGCACAAAAAACACTGGAAATCCACGGTAAATCCGCAGGTAAAACGCAGTGCCCTTTACACGCAGATTTTTCAAAAATGATGCTGAAAAATCTCACACGAATCCGCAACGTGGGCACATAGCCTTAGGGTTAGGGTTGGAATTAGGGTTGTGATTAGGGTTGTGATTAGGGTTATGGCTACAGTTGGGATTAGGGTTAGGGGTGTGTTGGGGTTAGTGTTGGAGGTAGAATTGAGGGGTTACCAATGTTTAGGCACATCAGGGGTCTCCAAACGCAACATGGCGCCACCATTGATTCCATCCAATCTTGTATTCAAAAAGTCAAATGGTGCTCCCTCACTTCCGAGCCCCGATGTGTGCCCAAACAGTGGTTTACCCCCACATATGGGGTACCAGCATACTCAGGACAAACTGCGCAACAATTACTGGGGTCCAATTTCTACTGTTACCCTTGTGAAAATAAAAAAATGCTTGCTAAAACATCATTTTTTATGAAAGAAAAATTATTTTTTATTTTCACGGCTCTGCGTTGTAAACGTCTGTGAAGCACTTGGGGGTTCAAAGTGCTCACCACATATCTAGATAAGTTCCTTGGGGGGTCTAGTTTCTAAAATGGGGTCACTTGTGGGGGGTTTCTACTGTTTAGGCACACCAGGGGCTCTGCAAACGCAACGTGACGTCCGCAGACCATTCCATCAAAGTCTGCATTTCAAAAGTCACTACTTTCCTTCTGAGCCCCGACGTGTGCCCAAACAGTGGTTTACCCCCACACATGGGGTATCAGCGTACTCAGGAGAAACTGGACAACAACTTTTGGGGTCCAATTTCTCCTGTAACCCTTGGGAAAATAAAAAATTCTGGGCTAAATAATTATTTTTGAGGAAAGAAAACGTATTTATTATTTTCACGGCTCTGCATTATAAACTCCTGTGAAGCACTTGGGGGTTCAAAGTGCTCACCACACATTTAGATAAGTTCCTTTCGGGGTCTAGTTTCCAAAATGGGATCACTTGTGGGGGGTTTCTACTGTTTAGCCACATCAGGGGCTCTGCAAACGCAACGTGACGCCCGCAGAGCATTCCATCAAAGTCTGCATTTCAAAACGTCACTACTTCACTTCCGAGCCCCGGCATGTGCCCAAACAGTAGTTTACCCCCACATATGGGGTATCAGCGTACTCAGGAGAAACTGGACAACAACTTTTGTGGTAAAATTTCTCCTGTTACCCTTGGGAAAATAAAAAATTGCAGGCTACAAGATCATTTTTGAGAAAATAATTTTTTATTTTTATTTTCATGGCTCTGCGTTATAAACTTCTGTGAAGCACTTGGGGGTTCAAAGTCCTCACCACACATATAGATTAGTTCCTTTGGGGGTCTAGTTTCCAAAATGGGGTCATTTGTGGGGGATCTCCAATGTTTAGGCATACAGGGGCTCTCCAAACGTGACATGGTGTCCGCTAATGATTGGAGCTAATTTTCCATTTAAAAAGCCAAATGGCGTGCCTTCCCTTCCGAGCCCTGCCGTGCGCCCAAACAGTGGTTTACCCCCACATATGGGGTATCAGCGTACTCAGGACAAACTGGACAAGAACATTTGGGGTCCAATTTCTCCTATTACCCTTGGCAAAATAGGAAATTCCAGGCTAAAAAATCATTTTTGAGGAAAGAAAAATTATTTTTTATTTTCATGGCTCTGCATTATAAACTTCTGTGAAGCACCTGGGGGTTTAAAGTGTTCAGTATGCATCTAGATAAGTTCCTTGGGGGGTCTAGTTTCCAAAATGGGGTCTGAGCCCTGCCGTGTGCCCAAAAAGTGGTTTACCCCCACATATGAGGTATCGGCGTACTCGGGAGAAATTGCCCAACAAATTTTATGATCCATTTTATCCTATTGCCCATGTGAAAATGAAAAAATTGAGGCAAAAATAATTTTTTTGTGAAAAAAAAGTACTTTTTCATTTTTACAGATCAATTTGTGAAGCACCTGAGGGTTTAAAGTGCTCACTATGCATCTAGATACGTTCCTTGGGGCGTCTAGTTTCCAAAATGGGGTCACTTGTGGGGGAGCTCCAATTTTTAGGCACACGGGTGCTCTCCAAACGTGACATGGTGTCCGCTAAAGAGTAGAGCCAATTTTTCATTCAAAAAGTCAAATGGCGCTCCTTCCCTTCCAAGCCCTGCCGTGCGCCCAAACAGTGGTTTACCCCCACATATGAGGTATCAGTGTACTCAGGACAAATTGGACAACAACTTTCGTGGTTCAGTTTCTCCTTTTACCATTGGTAAAATAAAAAAATTGTTGCTAAAAGATAATTTTTGTGACTAAAAAGTTAAATGTTCATTTTTTCCTTCCATGTTGCTTCTGCTGCTGTGAAGCACCTGAAGGGTTAATAAACTTCTGGAATGTGGTTTTGAGTACCTTGAGGGGTGCAGTTTTTAGAATGGTGTCACTTTTGGGTATTTTCAGCCATATAGACCCCTCAAACTGACTTCAAATGTGAGGTGGTCCCTAAAAAAAATGGTTTTGTAAATTTCGCTGTAAAAATGAGAAATCGCTGGTCAAATTTTAACCCTTATAACTTCCTAGCAAAAAAAAATTTTGGTTCCAAAATTGTTCTGATGTAAAGTAGACGTGTGGGAAATGTTATTTATTAACTATTTTGTGTCACATAACTCTCTGGTTTAACAGAATAAAAATTCAAAATGTGAAAATTGCGAAATTTTCAAAATTTTCGCCAAATTTCCGTTTTTATCACAAATAAACGCAGAATTTATTGACCTAAATTTACCACTATCATGAATCCCAATATGTCACGAAAAAACAATCTCAGAACCGCTAGGATCCGTTGAAGCGTTCCTGAGTTATTACCTCATAAAGGGACACTGGTCAGAATTGCAAAAAACGGCAAGGTCTTTAAGGTCAAAATAGGCTGGGTCATGAAGGGGTTAAAAAAAAATAAAAATTTTTTGCCATTTTCCGATACCTGTAGCGTCTCCATTTTTTGTGATCTGGGGTCAGGTGAGGGCTTATTTTTTGCGTGCCGAGCTGGCATTTTTAGTGATACCATATTAGTGGAGATACGTTCTTTTGATCGCCCGTTATTGCATTTTAATGCAATGTCGCAGTGACCAAAAAAAACGTAATTTTGGCGTTTCAATTTTTTTTTTCTTGCTATGCCGTTTAGCGATCAGGTTAATCCTTTTTTTTTTTATTGATCGGGCGATTCTGAACCCGGCGATACCAAATATATATGTGTATATTTGATTTTATTTTTATTGTTTTATTTTGAATGGGACGAAAGGTGGCTGATTTAAACTTTTTTTTTTTTTTTTTTATTTATTTCATATTTTTTAAACTTTTTTTTTAACTTTTGCCATGCTTCAATAGCCTCCATGGAAGACTAGAAGCTGGCATAGCCTGATCGGCTCTGCTACATAGCAGCGATCATCAGATCGCTGCTATGTAGCTTAATTACAGGCTTGCTATCAGCGCCGACCACAGGGTGGTGCTCACTGCAAATCGGCATCAGTAACCATAGAGGATCTCTGTGGTTACTATCCTGACGCTTCGCTGAACCCCGATCATGTGAAGGGGGTCGGCCATGCACGTATTTGCGGCCGGAAGCGGTAGTTAAATGCCGCTGTCAGCGTTTGACAGTGGCATTTAATTAGTTAATAGCGGCGATTCCTCTCGCCGCTATTGCGCGCACATGTCTGCTGTTCAAAACAGCTGACATGTTGCGGCTTTGATGTGGGCTCAGCGCCGGAGCCCACATCAAAGCAGGAGATGTGACCTCGAATGTACTATCCAGTCCGAGGTCAGAAAGGGGTTAAACCACATGTATGTAAGTCCCTGGATAAGAATGAAGTGATTAACCATAGTCAGCATGGGTTTGTAACTAATAAGTCATGTCAGACTAACTTAGTTTCCTTCTATGACAGAATCACTGACTGGGTGGATCAGGGAAATGCTGTAGATATAGTATATCTTGACTTCAACAAAGCATTTGACAAAGTATCTCACACCATCCTTACTGAAAAAATGACTAAGTATGGAATGGACAAGGCAACTGTTATGTGGATTCATAACTGGCTTAGTGATCGGACCCAAAGAGTGGTCGTAAATGGCTGCACATCCAGTTGGAAGAATGTCTCAAGTGGGTACCGCGGGGTTCTGTCCTGGGCCCTGTATTGTTCAACATCTTTATCAATGAATTAGATGAAGGAATTTGTCACGCTCACGCCCTGACTGGTGGGGGTGAGCGCGGGGGGGCCCACTGTGCCACAAACCAGACTACCCTGGAAGGGGCGTGACTATGACAGCTGCCTTGGTTTTCACTGGAGCCTCTGATGGTGAGGACAGGCTTGTGCAGCAGGCAGCTGCCAGGTGCTACTCCAGGGTGGTGTCTGGCTGTGGCTGCTGATCCCACTTGGGAGACAGGAACACCAGGATTGGTGCGGGCATCGGGCAGGACTGGCAGAAGAGCACAGCTGAAACTCAGACGAGTAGGCTGGCACGGCTGAGACACAGGGCTGGCAGAGACACGGCAGAGAACACAGGGCTGGCAGAGACACGGCAGAGAACACAGGGCTGGCAGAGACACGGCAGAGAACACAGGGCTGGCAGAGACACGGCAGAGAACACAGGGCTGGCTAGGACGGCAGGAAACAGGACTGGAAGGCACGGCAGGAAACAGGATTGGAAGGCACGGCAGGACTGGCGGGAACACTGGATTGGAAGGCACAGCAGAGAACTCAGGACTGGTTGATGTGGTGTATGAAGGAACAGGTAGGGGCCTGTTCACACTGGAGGTGCAGGTATGGATATGTAGAATGAATAAACAGGAAGGGACCTGTTCATACTGGAGGTGCTGGTATGGAAATGTAATATGGAGGAACAGGTAGGGACCTGTTCACACAAGAGGTGCAGATAAGGAAACAAGCAGAAAGAAGTAAGAGGGAACAGGTTGGGACCTAATCAGACTGGAAGAGAACTGCAAGGCTGCGAATAGGAGCGGTAGAGAAGCAAGAGATAGCACAGCAATAAAAGCAGAGCGGAGCCACAAGGAATGTGGAGAGGAGCTGCAGCAAGAGATACTGCTGAAGCTAAGCTGTTAGAATCAGGCTGCACTCAGATGTCGTCCGAGTGCAGTCTGTAACGCCGAAGGCGACGGGAACAAAGAGTGGACTGTTAGAATCAGGCTGCACTCAGATGTCGTCCGATTGCAGTCTGTTACGCCGAAGGCGACGAGAACAAAGAGTGGACCCACTGGACCGTGGCACCGAACCTCCCCTGAGCGAGCACTCCAGAGTGGAACCAACCCCTATACAGGGACTGTTAGAAGGCAAGCACAGGGAAAACTAGTACCACGGAGGCCAGGACCAGGGATCGGCTCCAGGAAAAGGAAACAGGGAGAAAAACGGGGAAAAACAGAAAGGGAAGAAGGTGACGGAGGAAAACCTGGGTGAGAAGTAAAGGAGCTGAGGAACGGACTGAGGAAAGGGAAAACACAGGAACTGCGGAACACAGGAGCAGGAACTGAAAGAGAAAACAGGAGAACAAGAGGTTAAACAACACAGGGCTGGAAAGGCACAAGACTGGGAATGCACAAGACTGGTAAAGCACAGAAAAGAAAACTATGCGGCCTAACTAAAGCAGGAAAACACAATAATCAGGCGCCTCCACAAAGGGAGGAGGGCCAGAAATACCTGAGGCCGGACTTTGATTGGCAGGAAGTACTTCCGGGTCAGGTCATGGAGGGATAGAAGAGCAGAAGGAGCGCGCGCGGTCAGAGCCTACTGCGCCTGCGCAACCCACAGGAGCGCACAGCTGAGTGCAGGGAGGACGCGCGCCGGGATGCAAGCACCGAGCCCCGGAGTGAGGAAGACGCAGTAAGGACATCAGCTGACCTGGACTCGGTGGCAGCAGGAGGAGCGCCAGGAACAGGAGCCGAGGTAACAGTACCCCCTCTCTTACACCCCCTCCTACTACTCTTTGACAAAAACTTCTTAAGAATACGAGGAGCATTAATGTTCTCCCTAGGTTCCCAAGACCTCTCCTCAGGACCAAAACCCTTCCAATCAACCAAAAAGAATGTCTTGCCCCTGACTCTTTTGGATGCTAAGATATCCTCCACCTCAAAAACGTTATCTGCAGAGATTGGAGGAGGAGAAGGACTCGGAACGGAATGAAAACGATTAAGAATGACCGGTTTTAGGAGAGAGACGTGGAAGACATTAGGAATACGGAGTGAGACAGGTAACCTGAGCTTGTAAGCAACATTGTTAATGCGCCGGAGGACTTCAAAAGGACCGATATAACGAGGTCCAAGCTTGTAAGAAGGACTCTTCAATCTTTTGAAGACAGCCAAACCTTTTCGCCAGGAAGAAAAGATGGAGCCTCCAGATGCCTCTTGTCAGCATGTCTCTTCATGCGTTCACCTGACCTCTTCAGGGCTTCCTTAGCCTCCAGCCAGACGTTGGAGAAATCCACAGTCACGGAGTCAGCTGCTGGAACCCTGGCAGAGATGGGCAATGGAACCCTGGGATGCATGCCATAGACCACAAAGAAAGGAGGCTTGCCTGAAGACTCGCCAGGGTGGTTATTGTAGGCAAACTCAGCCCATGGAAGAAGACATGACCAATTATCGTGATGTGCATTAGAGAAATGGCGAAGATAGGTCGCCAACACCTGATTGACACGTTCCACTTGCCCGTTGGTTTGAGGGTGATACGCGGAAGAGAAATCCAATTTGACCTCCAGGAGACCGCAGAGAGCCCTCCAAAATCGAGAAGTAAACTGCACACCTCGATCTGACACCATGTGTGACGGGAAACCATGAAGTCGGAAAACATGCTGGACAAAAACTTTTGCCAGTTCATGAGCTGAAGGTAGTTGCTGTAACGGAACAAAGTGTGCTATCTTGGAGAAGCGGTCTACTACTACCAGGATGGTAGTGAAACCGGAAGAGCAGGGTAGATCCGTGATGAAATCCAAGGCAATGTGTTGCCAAGGAGTAGAAGGAACAGGTAACGGAAGCAAAAATCCAGAAGGTAATCTTCTGGGAACTTTAACCTTGGCGCAAGAGGAGCAAGAAGCAGAGAAGTCAATCACATCTTGGCGGAGAGAGGGCCACCAGTAAAACCGAGAGATGAGCTCCAAAGTCTTTTTAACCCCGACATGACCAGAGATTTTGGAGGAGTGGCCCCATCGCAACACTTGAGTTCTCTTGGTCTCAGGAACAAAGGTCTTGCCAGGCGGTGGAGTAATCAACCTCACGGGAGCCACAGAGATGACCTTGAGAGGATCAATGATGTGAGAGAGATTCTCCTCCACATCTTGAGGTTGAAAAGACCGGGATAAGGCATCTGCTTCGACATTCTTCAGACCAGGACGAAAACGCAATTCGAAATCAAAGCGAGCGAAGAACAAGGACCACCTGGCCTGTCGGGGATTGAGCCTCCGGGCAGACTGGATGTAGGCCAGATTCTTGTGGTCAGTGAAGATGATAAACGGATGAACAGCTCCCTCCAGCAAATGGCGCCACTCCTCAAGGGCCATCTTGATGGCTAGCAACTCTCTATCCCCAATAGAATAGTTGCACTCCGCAGGAGAGAAGGCTTTAGAAAAGAATCCGCAGGAAACCAATCGACCGGAAGAAGACTTTTGGGATAACACTGCGCCAGTTCCAGTGGAAGAGGCGTCCACTTCCAGGATGAACGGCTTATTAGCCTCAGGCCGATGCAATACTGGTGCGGTAGAGAAAGCCTGTTTAAGACTAGAGAAAGCCTCTTCGGCCTCTGAAGACCAAACAATAGAACTGGATCGCTTCCGAGTGAGGTTGGAGATAGGCTTGATGATGGACGAGAAATGCGGAATAAATTGTCGGTAGTAGTTAGCAAAACCGAGGAAGCGTTGGATAGCTTTCACCCCAACCAGACGAGGCCACTGTAGGATAGCGGACAACTTCTCTGGATCCATCTCCAATCCATTCTCAGAGAAAATATACCCCAAAAAGGGCAAAGAAGATCGTTCGAAGAGACACTTTTCCATCTTAGCATAAAGGCGATTCTCCCGGAGGCGCTGCAGGACCAGACGAACGCTTCTTCTGTGGGAAGACAGATCCGGTGAGAAGATGAGGATATCATCAAGGTAGACCACAACGCAGGAGTAAAGCAGATCCCAAAAGATGTCGTTTACAAATTCTTGAAAGACTGCGGGAGCGTTACACAAACCAAAGGGCATGACAAGATACTCGTAATGTCCATCCCGGGTGTTGAAGGCAGGCTTCCACTCATCTCCTGGGCGAATACGAACGAGATTGTAGGCTCCACGTAGGTCCAACTTCGAGAAGATCCGTGCCCCTCTCAAGCGATCAAAGAGCTCTGGAATTAACGGCAAAGGGTATTTATTTTTTACTGTGATGTCATTCAAACCTCGATAGTCAATGCAGGGACGTAAAGAGCCGTCCTTCTTTTTCACAAAGAAAAAGCCGGCACCAGCAGGCGAGGAGGATTTCCTTATAAAACCCTTAGCGAGATTTTCTTGGATGTACTCAGACATGGCAGACGTCTCAGCAGGGGATAAAGGATAGATCCGACCTCTGGGCGGTGTGGTTCCAGGACGTAACTCGACAGGACAATCATAGGGCCGATTAGGCGGAAGAGTCTCGGCTTCTTTCTTGTCGAAAATTTCAGAAAAGGACCAATAGGCAGGAGGCAAGCCCATGGGGCCAGACGAGGATTGAGAGACCGTAACTGGTCGGACAGAAGCCAAGCACCTCTCTTGACACGGATGTCCCCACCGAAGAATCTCACCAGAACGCCAATCCAGGACGGGTTCGTGAGTCCGAAGCCAAGGAAGACCGAGCAAAAGGGGATGAGACAAATTGGGCAAAACGTAGAGAGCAATCTTCTCTTGGTGCAGAGCTCCCACTTGCAGAGTTACCTCCTCGGTAACCATAGAGATGGTCTCCTGCAGAGGCTTGCCATCAACGGAAGCAATCATTCGTGGACATCTCAGGGCGACCACCGGAATCTGGTATTTCTTCACCTCCTTAAGCCGGATAAAGTTACCTGCCGCACCCGAATCCAAATATGCTAGCTCCGAGCCACGTCTCTGACCCTGAATTATAAGAACAGAAAGAGTAAGAGTTGGAGAGGGTTCAAACACACTTAGGGAGGCCTGATTATACTGTTAGAATCAGGCTGCACTCAGATGTCGTCCGAGTGCAGTCTGTTACGCCGAAGGCGACGGGAACAAAGAGTGGACTGTTAGAATCAGGCTGCACTCAGATGTCATCCGAGTGCAGTCTGTTACGCCAAAGGCGACGAGAACAAAGAGTGGACCCACTGGACCGTGGCACCGAACCTCCCCTGAGCGAGCACTCCAGAGTGGAACCAACCCCTATACAGGGACTGTTAGAAGGCAAGCACAGGGAAAACTAGTACCACGGAGGCCAGGACCAGGGATCGGCTCCAGGAAAAGGAAACAGGGAGAAAAACGGGGAAAAACAGAAAGGGAAGAAGGTGACGGAGGAAAACCTGGGTGAGAAGTAAAGGAGCTGAGGAACGGACTGAGGAAAGGGAAAACACAGGAACTGCGGAACACAGGAGCAGGAACTGAAAGAGAAAACAGGAGAACAAGAGGTTAAACAACACAGGGCTGGAAAGGTACAAGACTGGGAATGCACAAGACTGGTAAAGCACAGAAAACTATGCGGCCTAACGAAAGCAGGAAAACACAATAATCAGGCGCCTCCACAAAGGGAGGAGGGCCAGAAATACCTGAGGCCAGACTTTGATTGGCAGGAAGTACTTCCGGGTCAGGTCATGGAGGGATAGAAGAGCAGAAGGAGCGCGCGCGGTCAGAGCCTACTGCGCCTGCGCAACCCACAGGAGCGCGCAGCTGAGTGCAGGGAGGACGCGCGCCGGGATGCAAGCACCGAGCCCCGGAGTGAGGAGGACGCAGCAAGGACATCAGCTGACCTGGACTCGGCGGCAGCAGGAGGAGTGCCAGGAACAGGAGCCGAGGTAACATAAGCAGAGTGGAACCGCAAGGATTGCGGAGAGGAGCTACAGCAAGAGATTACTGCAGCAACGGGAGCAGAGCAGAGTAGAACGGAGCAGAACCGCAGGAGTGCGGAGTAGAGATCAAGCCACAAAGGTACAGAGCAGGCAGAGCCGCAAGAGTGCGGAGCGTAAGCAGACTGAGAACACAAGGAAAGACACAGCAGGGAAGGAAGCCACAGACAAGGAGACCGAGATAGGACAAAGTACAGACAAGGAAATGGAACAAGACACAGGGACCAGGATATTCTGCCTTCTGGAAGGCAGACAACAAGATCAAGGCAATAGCACAGAGAAAAGCCTCCAGAGAGGGAGTAACTCAAAACAAGGCCAGGCAAACTCAGAAGCAAAACAGTAACTGAGCTAACACATTGCACAGGCCCAGAGCACAGGGTGGAGCTGCACTATATACTGGAGGCCTCTTGGTAATTGGTCAGGAACTGATTAGACAGATGCACCTGATACCTATAAGAACCAGAGAGTTCAGGCGCCGGCCCCCTATACACATAGCCATGAAGCATGCACAGAGCAGAGACACAGAACATGGAGCTGGCATGAAACAGAAACCACATCATGACCTGGAGCAGTGGGTAAGATAGTGTGAGAGATGCGAGGCCATGCCGTGATGCCAGCAGAGTTGTTACAGAATTGAGGGTAAACTGATTAAATTTGCTGATGACACAAAGCTAGGAGGCATAGCTAATACTAGAGAAGAGAGAAGATTCAAAAAGATGTAAATAAACTGGAGCAGTGGGCAGCAACTAACAGAATCATTTTTAACAGGGGAAAAATGCAAAGTACTACATCTGGGCAATAAAAATGAAAAAAGCATATACAGAATGGGAGGAATAGGGCTAAGCAACAGCACATGTGAAAAAGACTTGGGTATACTAATAGATCACAGACTTCACATAAGTCAACAGTGAGATGCAGCAGCAAAAAGGACAAATGCAATTCTGGGATGTATTAACAGAAGCATACAGTCTAGATCATGTGAAGTCATTATTGCCCTCTACTCTTCTTTGGTCAGACCTCATCTGGAGTACTGTGTCCAGTTTTGGGCACCACATTATAAAAAAAGACATCAACAAACTAGAACAAGTTCAGAGAAGAGCGACCAGAATGGTGACCGGTCTGCAAACCATGTCCTATGAGAAACGGTTACAGGATTTGGGAAGGTTTAGCTTGCAAAAAAGAAGACTGAGAGGAGACTTAATAGCTGTCTACAAATATCTCAAGGGCTGTCACATTGTAGAAGCATCATCTTTATTCTCATTTGCAGAAGGAAAGCCTAAAAGGAATGGGATGAAATTGAATGGGAGGAGACACAGATTAGATATTAGAGAAAACTTTTTGATAGAGTGATCAATGAGTGGAACAGGCTGCCACGAGAGGTGGTGAGTTCTCCTACAATGGAAGTCTCCAAACAGAGGCTGGACAGACATCTGTCTGGGATGATCTAGTGAATCCTGCTTTGAGCGGGGGGTTGGACCAGATGACCCAGGAGGTCCCTTCCAACTGTAACAGTCTCTGATTCTATGTAGATGTAATTTTAGTTTTTCTTGCCCAGATGTAGAATCTTGCATTTCTCCAATACCATTCTATTATTCACTGCCCATTGTTCAACCTTATCTGGATCCTTCTGAATCCTTTTTCTGTATTCTCTAGTGTTAGCTATCCCTCCTAGCTTTGCATCGTATGCAAATTTAGATAGATGCTACAGCGCAGGCACTGCTGCTGCCACAGTGATGAAGCACTTTTTTTTTTTCACAGACATTTGTGCTGATGACCTGGCCTGGAGAGAATAGACAATATCCGTCAGGAAATTGCTCCCAATCACCAAGTTCAGTGACTCCCATCCGTCCCTGCATTTCCCCTGGCTCACTCTCCACATTCGATCCCATCACAGAAGTCTCCAGGCTCCTCTCCTCTTCCGACTACATGCACCACCGACCTCATTCCCTCTCATCTCCTCCAGTCTCTCCAGTCGTCACTACTCACCTAACTACAATCTTTAATCTCTCCCTCTCCTCTGGCATTTTTCCCTTCTCCTTCACTCTATCATTACTCTGTTACTAAAGAAACCCACCCTCGACCCATCCTGCCCAAATAACTACAGACCGGTCTCCAATCTCCGCTTCATCTCTAAACTCTTGAAGCGCCTTGATCTACTCCCGCCTTACCCGTTACCTCTCCTCTCACTCCCTCCTAGACCCTTCACAGTCCGGTTTCCGCCCCCTACATTCGACAGAAACTGCACTCATCAAAGTGACCAATGACCTTCTGACAGCAAAATGTAACGGTGACCACTCTCTGCTCATTCTTCTCGACCTTTCTGCAGCTTTCGACACTGTTGACCACCCTCTCCTGCTCTCTAGGCTCCAGTCACTTGGCATTAAGGACACTGCTCTCTCCTGGTTCTCCTCCTATCTTTCTGACCGCTCCTTCAGTGTTCTGTTCTCTGGCTCCACTTCGCCCCCTCTTCCTCTAAATCTGACATTTCCCTCTCCGTGGGTGGCACCATAATAACACCCCGGCAGCAGGCGCGCTGTCTGGGTGTTATGTTTGACTCCGATCTCTCCTTCATCTCCCACATACAATCTCTTGCCCGCTCGTGCCGCTTACACCTAAAGAACATCTCTAGAATCCGCCCTTTTCTCACCATGGAAATAACAAATACCCTCACTGTCGCCCTGAACCACTCCCGCCTGGACTACTGTAACGCTCTATTAATTGGCCTCCCCCTCACGCGACTTTCCCCTCTCCAGTCCTTCCTTAGTGCAGCAGCCAGGGTCGTCCATCTAGCTAATCGTTACTCGGACTCGTCCGCTCTTTGCCAATCATTACACTGGCTGCCCATTCATTACAGGATACAATTCAAAGTACTTGTTCTCACCCACAAAGCTCTCCACAGTGTGGCACCCCCATACATCTCCTCCCTCATTTCTGTCTATCGGCCTAACCGACCGCTGCGCTCTGCAAATGACTTTCGATTAACCTCTGCACTAATCCGTACCTCCCACTCCCGTCTCCAAGACTTCTCCCGTGCTGCGCCAATCCTCTGGAATGCTCTACCCCAAGATATTAGGACCATCCACAATTATCATGGTTTTAGGCGCTCGCTCGAAACACATTTGTTCAGAGCGGCCTATTATGTTCCCTAATCAAAGTCATGTTATGTTTGTGTGTAGCCCATTCACTATCTCCATCTATCCCCCACTCCCTGAAGATGGCTGGACCATCATTGTAAATACATCATTGTACACACCTGTACATTGTATCTCCCCACCTCATTGTAGATTGTAAGCTCTCACGAGCAGGGTCGTCTTATTGTGCTTTAATTATTGTATTGTTAACGTTGTTACTTATGACTGTTGTGTTTGAAACTGTTAAACTGTAAATCGCTGCGGAATATGTTGGCGCTATATAAAGATTATTATTATTATTTTCATTCTAGCATAATGCCAGCGCCATTTTGAGGAAGATATTTTTTTTTCTCCCCACAATACTATATGACTAAATTATAAATGAATATATGCATATTAGACATCGTATCCGGCTACAGCGCCGCCCATAAGTAAAATAAGGGGCAGGTCAGTGAAGGATCAGTGACTTGTCAGAAGCCATATAGAGGAATAGCTAAGTTAAGGACCAGAATATCTGACAGTATATATCTGACTTCTTAGTACAGAAATTAGGTCTCCTATCATCCTCAGTATACACACTATGCTTTGGAGCCCTTGTTTCTTTTTTTTAGGCAGCATTAATATTAAATACTATATTCAAAGTTATATTTTATTAAGCAGGCCCAATCAAGTTCCAAAGAAATTCAAGCTGTCCTGGAGGCTCAGGGAGCATCAGTGTCAGTACGATCTCTCCATTGACATGTGGATAAAATGAAACATTATGGCAGGAGACCCAGGAAGACCCCAATGCTGACACAGAGACTTAAAAAAAAGCTAGACTGCAGTTTGCTAAAATCCTCCTGGGAAAGAGTCTTATGGACAGATGAGTCCAAGATAGAGCTTTTTGGTAAAGCACATCATTCTACTGTTTACCGAAAATTGAATGAGGCCCAGAAAGAAAAGAACACGGTACCTACAGTCAAATATGGTGGAGGTTCAAAGATGTTTTAAGGTTCTTTATAGGAAGTGGTTGATTGCAGTTATTTATTCCAAAGGATGTGCAACTAAATATTAAGCCGAAGGTGCCAACAGTTTTGTCGGGCCCATTTTGGGGGTTTTGTGTGAAATGATGACCAACTTCCCTTGTTTTCCACTTTTTACGTGTTGTTCCAATACACACAAAGGAAATTGACCTGTGTAATTGCAATCATTTTGCGGAAGAAACGCTTCATTTTCTGGAGCAATTTCAAGGGTGCCAACACTTTTGGCAATGACTGCATATAACTATATATAATGTTATGGCTCTTGGAAGAAGGTGAGGGGAAAAAATAAAAACAGAAAATGGAATTAGAAGCAGAAGGGGTTAATGGACTGTTACTGCATACGTGTGCCAACCGTGCCCCCTTATGTTACAGCTGGCGTCGCCTGCATGCTGTAGGACATTTTAGGACACTCTGTGCTCTGCAGCCTACATGATAGGACACAGGCTGCCATGAACGACACCACACGACGCTGCACATTGTTTCCACCGATATTTATTGAAAATCCCGTTCTATACAGCATTTCTCTGCTCCTGGCAAAGCTGGATGAAAACCAACATGGCGGCGTTTTCAGCTTCCCCAAGGTCATTACCCAGCTGGATAGGACCTCTGATTGGCTATTTGATAACTAACATGGCCGCTCTTACAGGCCGTGTCGCCCATCTTTCTTACATCCCTGAATGGTGCAGATGTGCAACGTGAGACATGGTAAGACCCAGCAGTACTTTATATTAGTGACCGTCACCTGGGGAAGCAGTGAGGCATCAGATGAGGGCTGTCACCCAGCTTTCTCAGACCCAGAAGTGTTTTTGAGGGCTGTCACCCAGCTTTCTCAGACCCAGAAGTGTTTTTGAGGGCTGTCACCCAGCTTTCTCAGACCCAGAAGTGTTTTTGAGGGCTGTCACCCAGCTTTCTCAGACCCAGAAGTGTTTTTTTTTTTCAGGGTGCTCGGAGGGGGAGAGAAGTGACCCTATATATCAGGGATCAAAACGACAGCACAATGTGTCGGGCTCTTCACAATGGTGGAATGCTCTCGGAGCGGAGGGGCTTTGTGACATTTTTTAGCATTTTGTGGGCCGTTTAGCGGATTTTATTGCTCATTGGTTTAAAGGAGTCTATAATATGAAAGAACCGGACCTGGGAACACATCCCCTTTAAATGTCTTATCTGTATCGCGGGCCGTTGGGTAATGTTCCGGTGACTGCTCCTGGAGATTATATGGCCGGCGTCTCTCTCCCAGGGCGGGATCATTACTGCTCCATCCTGCGGTGTTGTCTCGTCTCCTCTTCCTCCTCCCCCGCGGACGCTCTCGTTTCCTCTGTCTTGCGTGACGCAGCCTCTTCCTGCGAGGGAAGGCTCACTTCCTGCGGGCCGGAGGTCAGTCTGAAGAGAACCGGCAGCTCAGCAAGGATGGGGTTGGTTTCTTGAAGACAATGGATCCATTTGCCCAGCGCTCTCTCATCTCCAGATCCTGCCATGCACATGGCGTAGACCGCACCCTCCTCCACTGCGAACAAAAGCCAAGATGTCACCTGGATGTTTAACCCCCTAATTTTTGCCGCCATTCCCCAAACCCATGCAGTTGAAGGCCATCTACTAAAAAAAGCTGGAAATATCCTCGCCCCTCACACACCGAACCCCTCAGGCTTTTCCTGACCTCCATCATTCTCACCTTCATCCACATCAAAGCTCAAGTCGTCCCCGAGATCCCTCTCCAGGTCCAGGTCCAGTTGCAGGGGGTAATAGAGACATCTCTCGGGGTCTACTTCCTCCTGTCCAACGAGCAGATGGCAGTCATCAATTATCAATGACCAGACATAGACACCACAGCCGGCACCGTGTACCCACCTGCTTTATGGCGCCTGGCTCCGCGCGAAGGACATAGTATTGGACGCAGGTCGTCTTTAGCCACAGTGGGAACGGACCTTCAACTATTACAGGGAAACTGTGATCATGGCGTGCCAGGAGAGACATCTGATCCGGAGACTGGATACCTGGGGGGGAAACCAGACCGTGTGACCAGACATCACACTCTCTGACACTGGATCTCAGAACTGATCATCTCATGTTTCCGCCCTCAGCTAACATGACATACCAAAGCTCCCAGACAGCCGCCTGCTATCTCTGTGCTGCTCCTCATCCTTCATTATATACAACCACCTCAAAAACATCTCCAGAATCTGCCATTTCCTTACCATCTTGATTACTATAACTTACATTTTTCTCTAGCCGCTTCACCGATGTCTCCACCTTGTACTTGTTACCCGTCCGCTACACAGGATACAACATAAACTTGTCCCTCTCACCCACAAAGCTCTCCACAGTCCTGCACCACCCTACATCTCCTCCCTTATTTCTGTTTATCACCCTGCCTGTCCTCACCACAGTCCTGCACCACCCTACATCTCCTCCCCTCTATCACTCTGCCTGTCCTCACTACAGTGCTGCACCGCCCTACATTTCATCTGTCTATCACTCTGCCTGTCCTCACCACAGTGCTGCACCGCCCTACATCTAATCATCTGTCTACCATTCTGCCTGTCCTCACCACAGTGCTGCACCGCCCTACATCTCCTCCCCTCTGTCTACCACTCTGCCTGTCCTCACCACAGTGCTGCACCGCCCTACATCTCATCTGTCTATCACTCTGCCTGTCCTCACTACAGTGCTGCACCACCCTACATCTCCCCAATGTCTATCACTCTGCCTGTCCTCTCCACAGTGCTGCACTGCCCTACATCTCCTCCCCAATGTCTATCACTCTGCCTGTCCTCACTACAGTGCTGCACCACCCTACATCTCCTCCCCTCTGTCTATCATTCTGCATGTCCTCACCACAGTGCTGCACCGCCCTACATCTCCTCCCCAATGTCTATCACTCTGCCTGTCCTCACCACAGTGCTGCACCGCCCTACATCTCCTCCCCAATGTCTATCATTCTGCCTGTCCTCACTACAGTGCTGCACCGCCCTACATCTCCTCCCCTCTGTCTATCATTCTGCATGTCCTCACCACAGTGCTGCACCGCCCTACATCTCCTCCCCAATGTCTATCACTCTGCCTGTCCTCACCACAGTGCTGCACCGCCCTACATCTCCTCCCCAATGTCTATCACTCTGCCTGTCCTCTCCACAGTGCTGCACTGCCCTACATCTCCTCCCCAATGTCTATCACTCTGCCTGTCCTCACTACAGTGCTGCACCACCCTACATCTCCTCCCCTCTGTCTATCATTCTGCATGTCCTCACCACAGTGCTGCACCGCCCTACATCTCCTCCCCAATGTCTATCACTCTACCTGTCCTCACCACAGTGCTGCACCGCCCTACATCTCCTCCCCTCTGTCTACCATTCTGTCTGTCCTCACCACAGCGCTGCACCACCCTACATCTCGTCTCCTCTGTCTATCACTCTGCCTGTTCTCACCACAGTGCTGCACCGCCCTACATCTCCTCCCCTCTGTCTATCACTCTGCCTGTCCTCACCACAGTGCTGCACCGCCCTACATCTCCTCCCCTCTGTCTATCACTCTGCCTGTCCTCACCACAGTGCTGCACCACCCTACATCTCCCCTCTGTCTATCACTCTGCCTGTCCTCACCACAGTGCTGCACCGCCCTACATCTAATCATGTCTACCATTCTGCCTGTCCTCACCACAGTGCTGCACCGCCCTACATCTCGTCTCCTCTGTCTATCACTCTGCCTGTTCTCACCACAGTGCTGCACCGCCCTACATCTCCTCCCCTCTGTCTATCACTCTGCCTGTCCTCACCACAGTGCTGCACCGCCCTACATCTCCTCCCCTCTGTCTATCACTCTGCCTGTCCTCACCACAGTGCTGCACCGCCCTACATCTCCTCCCCTCTGTCTATCACTCTGCCTGTCCTCACCACAGTGCTGCACCACCCTACATCTCCTCCCCTCTGTCTACCATTCTGCCTGTTCTCACCACAGTGCTGCACCGCCCTACATCTCCTCCCCTCTGTCTATCACTCTGCCTGTCCTCACCACAGTGCTGCACCGCCCTACATCTCCTCCCCTCTGTCTACCATTCTGTCTGTCCTCACCACAGCGCTGCACCACCCTACATCTCCTCCCCTCTGTCTACCATTCTGCCTGTTCTCACCACAGTGCTGCACTGCCCTACATCTCCTCCCCTCTGTCTATCACTCTGCCTGTCCTCACCACAGTGCTGCACCACCCTACATCTCCTCCCCTCTGTCTACCATTCTGCCTGTTCTCACCACAGTGCTGCACCGCCCTACATCTCCTCCCCTCTGTCTATCACTCTGCCTGTCCTCACCACAGTGCTGCACCGCCCTACATCTCCTCCCCTCTGTCTACCATTCTGCCTGTTCTCACCACAGTGCTGCACTGCCCTACATCTCCTCCCCTCTGTCTATCACTCTGCCTGTCCTCACCACAGTGCTGCACCACCCTACATCTCCTCCCCTCTGTCTACCATTCTGCCTGTTCTCACCACAGTGCTGCACCGCCCTACATCTCCTCCCCTCTGTCTACCATTCTGTCTGTCCTCACCACAGCGCTGCACCACCCTACATCTCCTCCCCTCTGTCTACCATTCTGCCTGTTCTCACCACAGTGCTGCACCGCCCTACATCTCCTCCCCTCTGTCTATCACTCTGCCTGTCCTCACCACAGTGCTGCACCACCCTACATCTCCTCCCCTCTGTCTACCATTCTGTCTGTCCTCACCACAGTGCTGCACCACCCTACATCTCGTCTCCTCTGTCTATCACTCTGCCTGTTCTCACCACAGTGCTGCACTGCCCTACATCTCCTCCCCTCTGTCTATCACTCTGCCTGTCCTCACCACAGTGCTGCACTGCCCTACATCTAATCATCTGTCTACCATTCTGCCTGTCCTCACCACAGTGCTGCACGGCCCTACATCTCCTCCCCTCTGTCTATCTCTCTGCTCGTCTTCACCACAGTGCTGCACCGCCCTACATCTCCTCCCCTCTGTCTACCACTCTGCCTGTCCTCACCACTGTGCTGCACCGCCCTACATCTCCTCCCCTCTGTCTACCACTCTGCCTGTCCTCACCACTGTGCTGCACTGCTCTACATCTCACTCACCCTACCCATCCTCTCCACAGTGCTGTACCGCCCTACATCTCCTCATCTGTCTACCATTCTGCCTGTCCTCACAGTGCTGCACCGCGCTACATCTCCTCAATATCCCTGCCTACCACTTTTCCCATCCTCAAGACAGTGCTGCACCACCCTACATCTTCCTCATCTCTGTCTACCACCCTACCCGTTCTCTAAAAAGTGCTGCACCTCCCTACATCACCTTCTCACCTATATCTACCACCCTTCCTCTCGTCAAATAGCTGGAGTCCCCCTTTGTAATGGTGCTCTGTCATGTACATACCCACGAGATGCTCATGTTCTTGGACTGTGCCATCCTCACACACTTCTGATGACGGCAGCTGTATAGAAATCGTACAAGTCATCATTTATATACATGGCTATGGCTTATGTGAGATCTGAAGTCGTCACATTGCAGGGTATCACACAGATTCTGAGAACGTTTGCCATTCCTAGCGGATAAATGGCTGCCCAATGGCGGTCTACAGAGGACCGAGCGTCCTGTCCTCCCAATGGTCACTCCACCACCAGTAAGACTATGTTACAGAGGATATGCCAGAAAAGTAATGTCAGAACCCCCCAGGCTATCAGATAATGTGCGACAATCACTAGTGGCCACCATTATAAATCTCGGCATGTGGGTTATACATTTATTGGGTCTTGTATAAATTCATGCAGATGTCGCCCTATAAAAAAATGTCCTCCATTTTTGGTAAAGAGGGAGAGAAATCAAATATTTTGGAAGGGAAGGAAACTCACTGGAAATACTTAAAGATTGTTAAATGAACATTAAAAATGTGGAAACGGCTCTTAAATATCTCTCTTCTAGGTCAAGATATAATCTTTTGAAGTTACAGGCCCTAAGCCTGAGGCTGCACTACTGAGATTGTGAGGCCCATGAAACCTTCTGATTTCTGTCAGTTGCACTGTTGTCATGGAGACCTTGTTTGATTCTGGATCACCATCAATATTTACATCCTAACTGGCCGGTATGCTGTCAGTTTTGTCTGGACATTGCTCAAAAACTGGAATCTATCAGTGGTGCAGTCTCAGGCTTCAGGCCTGTAACTTCATGAGCTCATATCTCAGAGGAGAAGTAAGATATTTACACGTGGTTTTCACATTCTTCATGTATAATAAAAGGGCCTTCTCCGGCTGGGTTACCATTCTCAATGAAACAATGAATGTCCTGATAGTCACCTGGTAAACTGTCACTTGGGCGTCTCTGTCTGCGGCTATTCGCATCAGGCAAACTTTTGAAAGAGCAACAGGATCGGCTTCTAGGTGAACGGGCACAGGGTAAGGGTTGGCATGCTTAAAACGAGGAAACCAATAGAGCATCCGCTGGTACTTCTTCACAGGGTGACTGAATTTCCCAAATGTTTGTACAAGGAGGAAATAGGTGTGCTTGTTAGGGGTGATTCCTGTAATGAGGAAAAACAGTTACTGCCAGCCGATACCACAGGGGTAAACTCCCCTAACCCTGTCACCCCGAGGTGGGAGGAGCAGACTCCATGTCACGTAGCTCCATCCTCCTGTCTGTGTCACCCTGTGGTGGGAGGAGCAGACTCCCTGTCACATAGCTCCTCCCTCCTGTCACCCTGTAGTGGGAGGAGCAGACTCCCTGTAACACAGCTCCTCCGTCCTGTCTGTGTCACCCTGTGGTGGGAGGAGCAGACTCCCTGTCACATAGCTCCTCCCTCCTGTCTGTGTCACCCTGTGGTGGGAGGAGCAGACTCCATGTCACATAGCTCCTCCCTCCTGACTGTGTCACCCTGTGGTGGGAGGAGCAGACTCCATGTCACATAGCTCCTCCCTCCTGTCTGTGTCACCCTGTGGTGGGAGGAGCAGACTCCCTGTCACATAGCTCCTCCCTCCTGTCTGTGTCACCCTGTGGTGGGAGGAGCAGACTCCCTGTCACATAGCTCCTCCCTCCTGTCTGTCACCCTGTAGTGGGAGGAGCAGACTCCCTGTAACACAGCTCCTCCCTCCTGTCTGTGTCACCCTGTAGTGGGAGGAGCAGACTCCCTGTAACACAGCTCCTCCCTCCTGTCTGTGTCACCCTGTGGTGGGAGGAGCAGACTCCAGGTCACATAGCTCCTCCCTCCTGTGTGTCACCCTGTGGTGGGAGGGTCAGACTCCCTGTAACATAGCTCCTCCCTTCTGCCGGTGTCACCCTGTGGTGGGAGGAGCAGACTCCATGTCACATAGCTTCTCCCTCCCTGTGGTGGGAGGAGCAGACTGCCATTTAGCTCCACCCTCCTGTCACCCTATGGGGGAGCAGCCTCCATGTCACATAGCTCCACCCACCTGACTGTCACCCTATGGGGGAGGAGGACTCCATCTCACATAGCTTCTCCCTCCTGACTGTGTCACCCTGTGGTGGGAGGAGCAGACTCCATGCCACATAGCTCTGCCCTCCTATCCATCACCCCATTGTGGGAGGAGCTGTACTGTACTCCATATTTACCATAGAACTCCATTTGATCCAGGACCCTGATCGCGCACTCCTGCTGTCGGGGGTAATGAAGGAACATGGTCTGGATGAAGTTCTGTGGGACGAACACCTCCTTGGGGAACACATCCAGCAGTTTGTTATAAACCTCGATGTCTTTCTCCACCCCAAACTGCGGCATCCACCTGAGCGCTGCCTCGATCATCTCGACGTGTCCTCTCCTCCTCACGTCTCGGCCACAGAACAAGTCGAGCACCTCGACAAATGAGGTCTTGTCCCTCTGTTCCTTTGCAAACACATCTTCAAATGGAGCTACGGTCTTCGATGGCGGGCCAGTCACCGGAGGACCGGGTGAGGATGAGGTGTGGGCTGCCCGGAGCAACTGGAGACAGAGGGGAAGGGGGGGGACCACAATGATCACATGTGCTCCAGATTATAGTCATTTTATCTTTATGTATCCGAATAGTGGCGGCTCGGATACAGCTGCGCACTCACACTCACCTTTGCCCCGTGGGGCGCCGCCGCTGGCATCGGTCTGACCCCCGCACATAGCTTGTGTGCAGCAAACAACAACCGCAGGCTCCTCATCCTCGACCGTCTGCAGATAAAGATCACATCAATGGGATTCAGGGGTCACTTTCATTTCTTAAAGGGGCTATTCCCCAGCCTCGCAGATGGATACTGTTGGATAGTGCTTGTAATTATGAGCAATTTTGCAATTTGCGGCTTATTAAAATCTGCTGCCGTTCATGACATATTAACACTTTTTTTTTTATAGTTCGTTGCCTAGAAGACCGACCACCGCTGCAAAAACATGCACAGTGCTCTTTTCTATTGAGCTTGTAAGCGCTGGATCTCCGGAGCGCGCTGTTACCTCCCAATCCCGGCCAGCTTCAGCCCAACGCTCAAAAGCTAGACGGTAGCGGTGGTCGGTCTCCACGGCAACAAGCTGTAAACAAAACACGAGTGTTAATATCTAAACAACGGCTGAAAATGTTAAAAAGCTGCAAAAGGGCTCGGAATAACTATCACTTATCCGAAAATATCCATCTAGGAAGCCATAAACACTTCTCAACAGTAACAAACCCTCAGCTGTGAGAGGCAGAGTGGAGACAGGTGGAAGCAATAAAGAAGGCACAACATGACAACATGCAGACATAGAAAAGGTTGGGGGGAGATGATATGGCGCACGGTGGTGGGCACTGGTGGTCATCTGCTACCAGTGGTCAGAATGTGACAGAACATCATCATCTCCAGCCATATGTCACGGCCACAGACGCCGGCGCCATCACCCCCAGTGCACACGCAGCCGTTTACCTGCTCAGGAACCGCAATGTCAATTTGCTTCTATGGGCGCCGCCATCTTGGAGGAGAACAACGTCATCGTTCTTCTCGTCACTAGAGGCCCAACTCTCCGCTCTCATTTTTTCCACATCGCCGGCGCCATTTTGTCGGCTCCGCTGTAATGTATAGTATTTTGGACTATAACAAAATGGCGACCGATCCCCCTATTGATACATCTGGAACAAATTTTATTCAAAATCGAAAAATTGCCCAATAATTCACGTCTGCCGGTCTAATACAAATGAATGCAGTGTATTTTTTTTACAGATTTATTTAGGATTAACTGTCTCTGGGAAAGCTGGGTGATAACCATTATGGCCATCGTTGTACCCAGCTTTTCCACTTTCCTGATTGATAATTCTGCCTCAGTATGCAGTGCTATAGCCAGGGTTTCTCTATAGCTACATAACTGCTCACATTTAACATGCAGAAGTTTGGGAAAGCCGTCTGACAACTATTGTGGGATCGCTAGGGTCGTTAAGTTGTCACCAAGCTATTCTGCTATCCTGAATGGTAATATTGGCTCTGCCGTAAGAAAACCGCCATCCTCATGCTGCTGTATTGGTGTAACTATAAGGGGGCTATAATTGAGCCCCCCGCGTCACACCAAGGACCCAATTCAATCCTCGTGCTGCTGTATTGGTGTAACTATAGGGGGGCTATAATTGAGCCCCCCGCGTCACACCAAGGACCCAATTCAATCCTCGTGCTGCTGTATTGGTGTAACTATAGGGGGGCTATAATTGAGCCCCCCGCGTCACACCAAGGACCCAATTCAATCCTCGTGCTGCTGTATTGGTGTAACTATAGGGGGGCTATAATTGAGCCCCCCGCGTCACACCAAGGACCCAATTCAATCCTCGTGCTGCTGTATTGGTGTAACTATAGGGGGGCTATAATTGAGCCCCCCGCGTCACACCAAGGACCCAATTCAATCCTCGTGCTGCTGTATTGGTGTAACTATAGGGGGGCTATAATTGAGCCCCCCGCGTCACACCAAGGACCCAATTCAACCCTCGTGCTGCTGTATTGGTGTAACTATAGGGGGGCTATAATTGAGCCCCCCCACGTCACACCAAGGACCCAATTCAATCCTCGTGCTGCTGTATTGGTGTAACTATAAGGGGGCTATAATTGAGCCCCCCGCGTCACACCAAGGACCCAATTCAATCCTCGTGCTGCTGTATTGGTGTAACTATAGGGGGGAAATAATTGAGCCCCCCGCGTCACACCAAGGACCCAATTCAATCCTCGTGCTGCTGTATTGGTGTAACTATAGGGGGGAAATAATTGAGCCCCCCGCGTCACACCAAGGACCCAATTCAATCCTCGTGCTGCTGTATTGGTGTAACTATAAGGGGGCTATAATTGAGCCCCCCGCGTCACACCAAGGACCCAATTCAATCCTCGTGCTGCTGTATTGGTGTAACTATAGGGGGGCTATAATTGAGCCCCCCGCGTCACACCAAGGACCCAATTCAATCCTCGTGCTGCTGTATTGGTGTAACTATAGGGGGGCTATAATTGAGCCCCCCGCGTCACACCAAGGACCCAATTCAATCCTCGTGCTGCTGTATTGGTGTAACTATAGGGGGGCTATAATTGAGCCCCCCGCGTCACACCAAGGACCCAATTCAATCCTCGTGCTGCTGTATTGGTGTAACTATAGGGGGGCTATAATTGAGCCCCCCGCGTCACACCAAGGACCCAATTCAATCCTCGTGCTGCTGTATTGGTGTAACTATAGGGGGGCTATAATTGAGCCCCCCGCGTCACACCAAGGACCCAATTCAATCCTCGTGCTGCTGTATTGGTGTAACTATAGGGGGGAAATAATTGAGCCCCCCGCGTCACACCAAGGACCCAATTCAATCCTCGTGCTGCTGTATTGGTGTAACTATAGGGGGGCTATAATTGAGCCCCCCGCGTCACACCAAGGACCCAATTCAACCCTCGTGCTGCTGTATTGGTGTAACTATAGGGGGGCTATAATTGAGCCCCCCGCGTCACACCAAGGACCCAATTCAATCCTCGTGCTGCTGTATTGGTGTAACTATAGGGGGGAAATAATTGAGCCCCCCGCGTCACACCAAGGACCCAATTCAACCCTCGTGCTGCTGTATTGGTGTAACTATAGGGGGGGAATAATTGAGCCCCCCGCGTCACACCAAGGACCCAATTCAATCCTCGTGCTGCTGTATTGGTGTAACTATAGGGGGGCTATAATTGAGCCCCACGCGTCACACCAAGGACCCAATTCAATCTTCGTGCTGCTGTATTGGTGTAACTATAGGGGGGCTATAATTGAGCCCCCCGCGTCACACCAAGGACCCCATTCAACCCTCGTGCTGCTGTATTGGTGTAACTATAGGGGGGCTATAATTGAGCCCCCCGCGTCACACCAAGGACCCCATTCAATCCTCGTGCTGCTGTATTGCTGTAACTATAGGGGGGAAAAAATTGAGCCCCCCGCGTCACACCAAGGACCCAATTCAATCCTCGTGCTGCTGTATTGGTGTAACTATAGGGGGGCTATAATTGAGCCCCCCGCGTCACACCAAGGACCCCATTCAATCCTCGTGCTGCTGTATTGGTGTAACTATAAGGGGGCTATAATTGAGCCCCCCGCGTCACACCAAGGACCCAATTCAATCCTCGTGCTGCTGTATTGGTGTAACTATAAGGGGGCTATAATTGAGCCCCCCGCGTCACACCAAGGACCCAATTCAATCCTCGTGCTGCTGTATTGGTGTAACTATAGGGGGGCTATAATTGAGCCCCCCCCGCGTCACACCAAGGACCCAATTCAATCCTCGTGCTGCTGTATTGGTGTAACTATAGGGGGGCTATAATTTAGCCCCCCGCGTCACACCAAGGACCCAATTCAACCCTCGTGCTGCTGTATTGGTGTAACTATAGGGGGGGAATAATTGAGCCCCCCGCGTCACACCAAGGACCCCATTCAATCCTCGTGCTGCTGTATTGGTGTAACTATAGGGGGGCTATAATTGAGCCCCACGCGTCACACCAAGGACCCAATTCAATCCTCGTGCTGCTGTATTGGTGTAACTATAGGGGGGCTATAATTGAGCCCCCTGCGTCACACCAAGGACCCAATTCAATCCTCGTGCTGCTGTATTGGTGTAACTATAGGGGGGCTATAATTGAGCCCCCCGCGTCACACCAAGGACCCCATTCAATCCTCGTGCTGCTGTATTGCTGTAACTATAGGGGGGAAATAATTGAGCCCCCCGCGTCACACCAAGGACCCAATTCAATCCTCGTGCTGCTGTATTGGTGTAACTATAGGGGGGCTATAATTGAGCCCCCCCGCGTCACACCAAGGACCCAATTCAATCCTCGTGCTGCTGTATTGGTGTAACTATAGGGGGGCTATAATTTAGCCCCCTGCGTCACACCAAGGACCCCATTCAATCCTCGTGCTGCTGTATTGCTGTAACTATAGGGGGGAAATAATTGAGCCCCCCGCGTCACACCAAGGACCCAATTCAATCCTTGTGCTGCTGTATTGGTGTAACTATAGGGGGGCTATAATTGAGCCCCCCCGCGTCACACCAAGGACCCAATTCAATCCTCGTGCTGCTGTATTGGTGTAACTATAGGGGGGCTATAATTGAGCCCCCCGCGTCACACCAAGGACCCAATTCAACCCTCGTGCTGCTGTATTGGTGTAACTATAGGGGGGCTATAATTGAGCCCCCCGCGTCACACCAAGGACCCAATTCAATCCTCGTTCTGCTGTATTGGTGTAACTATAGGGGGGCTATAATTGAGCCCCCCGCGTCACACCAAGGACCCAATTCAACCCTCGTGCTGCTGTATTGGTGTAACTATAGGGGGGCTATAGTTGAGCCCCCCGCGTCACACCAAGGACCCAATTCAATCCTCGTGCTGCTGTATTGGTGTAACTATAGGGGGGCTATAATTGAGCCCCCCGCGTCACACCAAGGACCCAATTCAATCCTCGTGCTGCTGTATTGGTGTAACTATAAGGGGGCTATAATTGAGCCCCCCGCGTCACACCAAGGACCCAATTCAATCCTCGTGCTGCTGTATTGGTGTAACTATAGGGGGGCTATAATTAAGCCCCCCGCGTCACACCAAGGACCCAATTCAATCCTCGTGCTGCTGTATTGGTGTAACTATAGGGGGGCTATAATTAAGCCCCCCGCGTCACACCAAGGACCCAATTCAACCCTCGTGCTGCTGTATTGGTGTAACTATAGGGGGGCTATAGTTGAGCCCCCCGCGTCACACCAAGGACCCCATTCAACCCTCGTGCTGCTGTATTGGTGTAACTATAGGGGGGCTATAATTGAGCCCCCCGCGTCACACCAAGGACCCAATTCAATCCTCGTGCTGCTGTATTGGTGTAACTATAGGGGGGCTATAATTGAGCCCCCCGCGTCACACCAAGGACCCAATTCAACCCTCGTGCTGCTGTATTGGTGTAACTATAGGGGGGCTATAATTGAGCCCCCCGCGTCACACCAAGGACCCAATTCAATCCTCGTGCTGCTGTATTGGTGTAACTATAGGGGGGCTATAATTGAGCCCCCCGCGTCACACCAAGGACCCAATTCAATCCTCGTGCTGCTGTATTGGTGTAACTATAGGGGGGCTATAATTGAGCCCCCCGCGTCACACCAAGGACCCAATTCAACCCTCGTGCTGCTGTATTGGTGTAACTATAGGGGGGCTATAATTAAGCCCCCCGCGTCACACCAAGGACCCAATTCAACCCTCGTGCTGCTGTATTGGTGTAACTATAAGGGGGCTATAATTGAGCCCCCCGCGTCACACCAAGGACCCAATTCAACCCTCGTGCTGCTGTATTGGTGTAACTATAGGGGGGCTATAATTAAGCCCCCCGCGTCACACCAAGGACCCAATTCAATCCTCGTGCTGCTGTATTGGTGTAACTATAGGGGGGCTATAATTGAGCCCCCCGCGTCACACCAAGGACCCCATTCAATCCTCGTGCTGCTGTATTGGTGTAACTATAGGGGGGCTATAATTGAGCCCCCCGCGTCACACCAAGGACCCAATTCAACCCTCGTGCTGCTGTATTGGTGTAACTATAGGGGGGCTATAATTGAGCCCCCCGCGTCACACCAAGGACCCAATTCAACCCTCGTGCTGCTGTATTGGTGTAACTATAGGGGGGCTATAATTGAGCCCCCCGCGTCACACCAAGGACCCAATTCAACCCTCGTGCTGCTGTATTGGTGTAACTATAAGGGGGCTATAATTGAGCCCCCCGCGTCACACCAAGGACCCAATTCAATCCTCGTGCTGCTGTATTGGTGTAACTATAGGGGGGCTATAATTGAGCCCCCCGCGTCACACCAAGGACCCAATTCAACCCTCGTGCTGCTGTATTGGTGTAACTATAGGGGGGCTATAATTGAGCCCCCCGCGTCACACCAAGGACCCAATTCAACCCTCGTGCTGCTGTATTGGTGTAACTATAGGGGGGCTATAATTAAGCCCCCCGCGTCACACCAAGGACCCAATTCAACCCTCGTGCTGCTGTATTGGTGTAACTATAAGGGGGCTATAATTGAGCCCCCCGCGTCACACCAAGGACCCAATTCAATCCTCGTGCTGCTGTATTGGTGTAACTATAGGGGGGCTATAATTAAGCCCCCCGCGTCACACCAAGGACCCAATTCATTATTGCACTGGTGCCTTTTTTGGTCTATTTTTTTTTTTTTTGCTGTTTTTCACCTTTTTTATGTTTGCCTGAATGGAGAAAGTTTGAAGTTTCCAAATGTTTTTGGCTCATTCATCAATTCCAACTTTAAAAAAAAAAAAAATTGCAATTTTTTTTCCACAACTGTTCTCCAGTCCCGCGGGAGTGAAGATTCTACCTGATTCATTTCCATATTTTTCTTTTTGCCTTGTAGTATTTGTTGCATTTTCTTCGCAGTTCTTGAGTTTTGAGCAAAAGTTAAAAATGGGCTTTATTTTTTTTTTTTCTTTAAACTTTTTTTTTTTGCAAACTTCTAGGAGAAAAGTTGCACTAAAAATGGCGCAAATTTTTGATCACAAAGTTCAGACGTCTGGATTAGCACTATAGGATGGGGGAAGACTGGAGAACATTTGCGAGAAAAAGAAATGATCAACTTTTTTGAGAATCAGTCTCTTAAAGGGAATCTGTGACCAGGCTTTTGCTCTGTAATCTTAGAGCAGCATGATGTAGGGGCAGTGATCCTGATTCCAGCGATGTGTCACTTGCTGGGCTGCTTGTTTTCATTTTGACACCATCACTCTTTTTTGTTTTTTTGCGATACTCAGAATGCTGAGCTATGTATAACCCCATCCACACCACTGATTGCGCAGCTTTCTGTGTACACTATGCATAGGCAGAAAGCTACCAATCAGTGCTGGGGGCGGGGAGGGGGGGGGCGTTGTTAGACTAGAAGCCACAAGACACCTAGTCCTGCAGTGATCATCTCCTAATAAAACAATGATTTTCCATAACACAGCTCAATCAGTAACACATCGCAGGAATCAGGGTCTCTGTCCCTACATCAGATTACATAAAAAAAACTGCAGACAGATTCCTTTTAACAATAAATAGCTTCCAGATTGATGTGTAAAATCGCACTTAATGATATGTCACGCTCCATTTTTATCCTCGCCCAATAATTCTGGGTAAAAAAAGGATGGTAGCGCTATGTGCGTCCTGCCTCTTTTCTCATGCCAGGCTTGGCTCTTCCCTCCTGTAATTCATCTCCTCCCCTTGGATGGGGCTCGGAGAAGGTGGAATTTGGGTGTTTTTTTCCTGCTGGTATAATAAAGCCTTATTGTGACAGGATCCGTCTTTGCTGTCAGACCTGTCTATCCAGTTCTTGTAGGGACCTGGGGTTTATGCTCCTGCCCGTTGCTGAGCGCTTCACCTTCCCTGGCACGGCACAAGACGATTATACATATATCTAGATTAAAAAATAGCAAAAAAAATCATCCGGAGAGTAGAGTCCATTAACATCCTGGAAGGCGGCAGAGTAGTATCTTTAGTGTACAAGGGGAGGTTACTGTTTTCACCCCTTCCCTCTGAAGACAATTTTTCGTCTTTGCATTTTCTCTCCCTTCTCCAAACAGTCATAACTTTTGTATTTTTACATTTTTTTTATTTTTTGCTGGACGGTTGTGCTTTTGAATGACACCATTCCTTTTACCATCTGGAGTTAGGGAAAATGGCAAAAAACAAACAAAGTACCAAGCATGGTGAAATGATGAAAACCGCAATTCCGCCATTTTTTTCACATTACTATCAGTGGAGCGACATGGGGGCTTGTTTTTTTGCTTGGTGATCTGGTGTTTTTCTTTATACAGTTTTTTGGTACATACTAAACTTTGATCGCTCCGTTTTGCATTTTTTTTAGCATTATTGCGGTGACCGAAGAAACACGATTGTGGTGTTTTTTCCTCTTTATCCATCAGCGTAATTAATCTTATATTGATATATCAGACTTTTTTGGACGCAGCGATGCCATGTGTGTATGTTTTTTACTTTTTACATATTTTTACTGTTACATGGGGGAAAACGGAGTGATTCGAACTTTCATTTTTTTTTGGTTTAAATACTTTTTTTACTTTACTTTTTACTTTATTTGTTAGTCCCCTTAGGGGACTTGAACCTGCGATTGTCTGATCGCTTGTGCTACAGCATATACTGCAGTGCTGGGATCTTCTAGTGTGAATTTGAGTGTGGGATATCCGCTGTGACTTGCTCCTTTTTCGTATCCATTTTCCTCCGGCACATTTCCTCGTTTTTTTTCACTCCGTGTGTCCATCCATTATTTTTTTTTAATAGTCAAAACCAAAGAGCACGAGGTTTCCCAAGAGTCCTGGAGCATAAAGGCGGGATGCCGAGTGTCAGACCTCCATCAATTCAATGTGAAAGATCGGTCATATGCCCTTTAAGGGTGAAAGAGTCACTGAGTATATTTATGGTTTACTTTGCCAATTTATTGGCCCGTGTGATTTTTTTTCCCCGCTGTACTTTTTTAATAGTTGGAAAGTAAATAAAACTGGATGTTGTATGACTTAGGTTTTGTAGTATAAGCATACGCAGTAGCATGTGCTGTAGAATGAGCATGCGCTGAACTATAAGTTTGAGCTGTCGTCAATACAAAGGACTGGCGCATGATTTATTCCTTTCAAGGACCTTACAAAGGACCAGGGGGCAATCATTACGTGTAAAGGAATGGCAAGTCGGCAGCTACATAGGAAAGGGTTCTTTACAGTTCGAGCAGTCAGACCACAAGAGGTAGTAATGGCCGACACCATAACAGCTTTTATGGAAGGCCGGCCATCTATAAGTGCTTTCCTTACAACAAATGGCATTGTGGGTAATAAGTAGCATAGCGATAGAGAATGTGGAACTGGTGGAGAAAGATGACTTGAGAATAGTTTAGAGTCCATAGAGTCGGACATAGCTCATTATGTTTATGGCTGTGAAGCAGGAAAAGCCAGTCCACCAGCTTTATGTCAGCGGCATCTGAGCGGTCAGATGATTTTAAAACGTGGCCGTGGCTCCCAGTGCAAAGACTTTAAGACGTGGCCATAGATCGAGTCTTGAGAGAAAGTGTGAAATCAGCAAGTTGAGGAACTGAGCCCGAGGAGGAAAGTGGAGGTTAAGGCCCCAAGATTGGCTGAGCCGTATCGTGGTGATCCAACCCCTCACCTTCACCCTAGTCTCATAAATAGATTTGCAGCATGGCACCTGTGAGCTGACAAAATCCTGTGGACTTAGAAGGAAGAAAAGTGGACATAAATCCGAGATGCCGAGCCGCAGCAGATACACCTTTTCTCCTGGTGTTTAGTTTCTATTATCCTTGCTTTAGTCTTTTTAGGTTAACAGATGTTTTCATTTATGCATTTGTCTGCCAAATCACCTTCCGGGTCCGGCTTTATGTACTTTCCTCTTGCTGGTATTTCCTGCTGGTGATAGTGTCATTTGTATGTCCAGCCATACTGCTGTTGTTTATGCCAGTCAGTGAAAGACCAGCTAGGGTTTATCTGCTGATTATACTATTCACCCTGCACCTGTTTCTGTACTTTTATCTTTCCATTTTGTATTTTGTGGTTTGTTTTACTCACTCTGGCATCTTTTTCTATCTCAGCACGCCTTCCCTTCTGTAGGTAATTTGCACTCTGCTCTGCCTTCCAATTCATGAAGATTTCGACAGCCTTTCAGGCAGCACAGGTCCGAGCTGCCATAGTTTAATCTCTTTGGGCTATTCCAGCTCATGTAGAAACCACTAGGGACTGCGGGGTCAGGATTTTTACAGTAAATACTTGGCACTCAGGATTTTTAGTCTGTACAGGAACCGACTGGGTCAGTGATAGTTTTTTAGTGTTTTATCTATTTTGCTGTATGTGCAGTTACACTGAGATAACACCCATACTCGGTTTAGGGTCATATTACACTTGCACAATGCAGGGACTCCGTGCATAAATAATTCCGCCATATCGTGCCCACATATTACTAGTGAAACTGTCAGTGGAATGGATTTACTTCAACTCTTATACTGCTCATGTCCCAAACGAGGATAACCCCTCACCTTGTGTTTTGGGCTGTCGTCCATGTGTGTACGGAAACACTTCTCATCTTACTGATGTAACCTCCCCGGGACATTACGTCTTGTACATCCTTCTTCTGAATTATGGGAATTTCTCTGCACTTGGAATCCATAATCTGCTTTTTTTAAAGCCTCGATCCCTTGCACGCAGCCCCCGCTCAGTCATCTAATCTCAGAACAAGTAACCAATTCTAGAATAAGAACGGGACCTACATAAGGTTCAGAGTGTGAAGCCGCAGTGATATAAGGAATCTACAAAAGCAGCAGTTATAGGAAACAGGTTCGCCGCCAGAGGCACTGGCCTGGAGGTTTGCGTTCATGTTCCTCAGTGGCTCCTCCTGGCACACGTTTATCCGTCCACTAGAAGTACCTGTCACATATGTACGAAGACCATCATAGCTGGGAATTTGCGCTTTGCAAATCTAGACTCGTTATTGTACTGTAGCTCCGCTCCAGTGCAAAGTTCCCACTTTTAAAAAGCCGTTTTCAACAATTTGGTTAAAGTAATTCCTAAATATTAAGTGATTATGTAAATCCTATGTTTTATTTCTCTTCCATATTTTCTCCATTAACATCCAAAGCTAATTACAGAATTGTGCCGCTTTCCTGATACCAGAGAGCAGTGAACTGTGAGCAGAAAACAGTCACGGAGATCTCAGAAAATGTGCAGAGCCTACAAAATGTAAATGCTCACACCAAGAGTTTTCTTTATTATTCCTGTAGCAATGCAGAAGCCACAAACTGACACCTGACCGAGGAGATAATACCTGCTATGTGTGGAGTGAGAGGGCAAATTATTAGCATCTTACGTGTAATAGTCTCATTTATGTCCAATAATATAACTACTATAATACTGCCTCCTATGTACAAGAATATAACTACTATAATACTGCCCCTATGTACAGGAATATAACTACTATAATACTGCCTCCTATGTACAAGAATATAACTACTATAATACTGCCCCTATGTACAAGAATATAACTACTATAATACTGCCCCCTATGTACAAGAATATAACTACTATAATACTGCCCCTATGTACAAGAATATAACTACTATAATACTGCTCCTATGTACAAGAATATAACTACTATAATACTGCTCCTATGTACAAGAATATAACTACTATAATACTGCTCCTATGTACAAGAATATAGCTACTATAATACTGCCCCCTATGTACAAGAATATAACTACTATAATACTGCCCCTATGTACAAGAATATAACTACTATAATACTGCCTCCTATGTACAAGAATATAACTACTATAATACTGCCCCTATGTACAAGAATAAACTACTATAATACTGCCCTATGTACAAGAATATAACTACTATAATACTGCTCCTATGTACAAGAATATAACTACTATAATACTGCTCCTATGTACAAGAATATAACTACTATAATACTGCCCCTATGTACAGAATATAACTACTATAATACTGCTCCTATGTACAAGAATATAACTACTATAATACTGCCCCTATGTACAAGGATATAACTACTATAATACTGCTCCTATGTACAAGAATATAACTACTATAATACTGCCTCCTATGTACAAGAATATAACTACTATAATACTGCCCTATGTACAAGAATATAACTACTATAATACTGCTCCTATGTACAAGAATATAACTACTATAATACTGCCCCTATGTACAAGAATATAACTACTATAATACTGCTCCCTATGTACAAGAATATAACTACTATAATACTGCCTCCTATGTACAAGAATATAACTACTATAATACTGCCCCTATGTACAAGAATAAACTACTATAATACTGCCCCTATGTACAAGAATAAACTACTATAATACTGCTCCTATGTACAAGAATATAACTACTATAATACTGCCCCTATGTACAAGAATATAACTACTATAATACTGCCCCTATGTACAAGAATATAACTACTATAATACTGCCCCTATGTACAAGAATATAACTACTATAATACTGCTCCTATGTACAAGAATATAACTACTATAATACTGCCCCTATGTACAAGAATATAACTACTATAATACTGCTCCCTATGTACAAGAATATAGCTACTATAATACTGCTCCTATGTACAACAATATAACTACTATAATACTGCTCCTATGTACAAGAATATAACTACTATAATACTGCTCTTATGTACAAGAATATAGCTACTATAATACTGCTCCTATGTACAAGAATATAGCTACTATAATACTGCCCCCTATGTACAAGAATATAACTACTATAATACTGCTCCTATGTACAACAATATAACTACTATAATACTGCTCATATGTACAAGAATATAACTACTATAATACTGCTCTTATGTACAAGAATATAGCTACTATAATACTGCCTCTATGTACAAGAATATAACTACTATAATACTGCCTCTATGTACAAGAATATAACTACTATAATACTGCTCTTATGTACAAGAATATAACTACGATAATACTGCTCTTATGTACAAGAATATAACTACTATAATACTGCCCCTATGTACAAGAATATAACTACTATAATACTGCTCCCTATGTACAAGAATATCACTACTATAATACTGCTCCTATGTACAAGAATATAACTACTATAATACTGCCCCTATGTACAAGAATATAACTACTATAATACTGCCCCTATGTACAAGAATATAACTACTATAATACTGCTCCCTATGTACAAGAATATAACTACTATAATACTGCTCCTATGTACAAGAATATAACTACTATAATACTGCTCCTATGTACAAGAATATAACTACTATAATACTGCTCCGATGTACAAGAATATAACTACTATAATACTGCCCCTATTTACAAGAATATAACTACTATAATACTGCTCCTATGTACAAGAATATAACTACTATAATACTGCTCCTATGTACAAGAATATAACTACTATAATACTGCTCCCTATGTACAAGAATATAACTACTATAATACTGCCCCCATGTACAAGAATATAACTACTATAATACTGCCCCTATTTACAAGAATATAACTACTATAATACTGCTCCTATGTACAAGAATATAACTACTATAATACTGCCCCTATGTACAAGAATATAACTACTATAATACTGCTCCTATGTACAAGAATATAACTACTATAATACTGCTCTTATGTACAAGAATATAGCTACTATAATACTGCTCCTATGTACAAGAATATAACTACTATAATACTGCTCTTATGTACAAGAATATAACTACTATAATACTGCTCCCTATGTACAAGAATATAGCTACTATAATACTGCTCCTATGTACAACAATATAACTACTATAATACTGCTCCTATGTACAAGAATATAACTACTATAATACTGCTCTTATGTACAAGAATATAGCTACTATAATACTGCTCCTATGTACAAGAATATAGCTACTATAATACTGCCCCTATGTACAAGAATAAACTACTATAATACTGCTCCTATGTACAAGAATATAACTACTATAATACTGCCCCTATGTACAAGAATATAACTACTATAATACTGCCCCTATGTACAAGAATATAACTACTATAATACTGCCCCTATGTACAAGAATATAACTACTATAATACTGCTCCTATGTACAAGAATATAACTACTATAATACTGCTCCTATGTACAAGAATATAACTACTATAATACTGCTCTTATGTACAAGAATATAGCTACTATAATACTGCTCCTATGTACAAGAATATAGCTACTATAATACTGCCCCCTATGTACAAGAATATAGCTACTATAATACTGCTCATATGTACAAGAATATAACTACTATAATACTGCTCTTATGTACAAGAATATAGCTACTATAATACTGCCCCTATGTACAAGAATATAACTACTATAATACTGCCTCTATGTACAAGAATATAACTACTATAATACTGCCCCTATGTACAAGAATATAACTACTATAATACTGCTCTTATGTACAAGAATATAACTACTATAATACTGCTCTTATGTACAAGAATATAGCTACTATAATACTGCCCCTATGTACAAGAATATAACTACTATAATACTGCTCTCTATGTACAAGAATATAACTACTATAATACTGCCCCTATTTACAAGAATATAACTACTATAATACTGCTCCTATGTACAAGAATATAACTACTATAATACTGCTCCTATGTACAAGAATATAACTACTATAATACTGCTCCTATGTACAAGAAAAAACTACTATAATACTGCTCCTATGTACAAGAATATAACTACTATAATACTGCTCCCTATGTACAAGAATATAGCTACTATAATACTGCCCCCTATGTACAAGAATATAGCTACTATAATACTGCCCCTATGTACAAGAATATAACTACTATAATACTGCCCCTATGTACAAGAATATAACTACTATAATACTGCCCCAATAAACAAGAATATAACTACTATAATACTGCTCCTATGTACAAGAATATAACTACTATAATACTGCCCCTATATACAATAATATAACTACTATAATACTGCCCCTATGTACAAGAATATAACTACTATAATACTGCCCCTATGTACAAGAATACAGCTACTATAATACTGCTCCCTATGTACAAGAATATAACTACTATAATACTGCTCCTATGTACAAGAATATAACTACTATAATACTGCTCCTATGTACAAGAATATAACTACTATAATACTGCTCCCTATGTACAAGAATATCACTACTATAATACTGCTCCTATGTACAAGAATATAACTACTATAATACTGCCCCTATGTACAAGAATATAACTACTATAATACTGCCCCTATGTACAAGAATATAACTACTATAATACTGCTCCCTATGTACAAGAATATAACTACTATAATACTGCCCCTATGTACAAGAATATAACTACTATAATACTGCTCCCTATGTACAAGAATATCACTACTATAATACTGCTCCTATGTACAAGAATATAACTACTATAATACTGCCCCTATGTACAAGAATATAACTACTATAATACTGCCCCTATGTACAAGAATATAACTACTATAATACTGCTCCCTATGTACAAGAATATAACTACTATAATACTGTTCCTATGTACAAGAATATAACTACTATAATACTGCTCCTATGTACAAGAATATAACTACTATAATACTGCTCCTATGTACAAGAATATAACTACTATAATACTGCTCCCTATGTACAAGAATATAACTACTATAATACTGCTCCTATGTACAAGAATATAACTACTATAATACTGCTCCTATGTACAAGAATATAACTACTATAATACTGCTCCGATGTACAAGAATATAACTACTATAATACTGCTCCTATGTACAAGAATATAACTACTATAATACTGCCCCTATGTACAAGAATATAACTACTATAATACTGCCCCTATTTACAAGAATATAACTACTATAATACTGCTCCTATGTACAAGAATATAACTACTATAATACTGCCCCTATGTACAAGAAAATAACTACTATAATACTGCTCCTATGTACAAGAATATAGCTACTATAATACTGCTCCTATGTACAAGAATATAACTACTATAATACTGCTCCTATGTACAAGAATATAACTACTATAATACTGCTCTTATGTACAAGAATATAGCTACTATAATACTGCTCCTATGTACAAGAATATAGCTACTATAATACTGCCCCCTATGTACAAGAATATAGCTACTATAATACTGCTCATATGTACAAGAATATAACTACTATAATACTGCTCTTATGTACAAGAATATAGCTACTATAATACTGCCCCTATGTACAAGAATATAACTACTATAATACTGCCTCTATGTACAAGAATATAACTACTATAATACTGCTCTTATGTACAAGAATATAACTACTATAATACTGCTCTTATGTACAAGAATATAACTACTATAATACTGCTCTTATGTACAAGAATATAACTACTATAATACTGCCCCTATGTACAAGAATATAACTACTATAATACTGCTCTCTATGTACAAGAATATAACTACTATAATACTGCCCCTATTTACAAGAATATAACTACTATAATACTGCTCCTATGTACAAGAATATAACTACTATAATACTGCTCCTATGTACAAGAATATAACTACTATAATACTGCTCCCTATGTACAAGAATATAACTACTATAATACTGCCCCTATGTACAAGAATATAACTACTATAATACTGCTCCCTATGTACAAGAATATAGCTACTATAATACTGCTCCTATGTACAAGAATATAGCTACTATAATACTGCCCCCTATGTACAAGAATATAGCTACTATAATACTGCTCATATGTACAAGAATATAACTACTATAATACTGCTTTTATGTAAAAGAATATAGCTACTATAATACTGCCCCTATGTACAAGAATATAACTACTATAATACTGCCTCTATGTACAAGAATATAACTACTATAATACTGCTCTTATGTACAAGAATATAACTACTATAATACTGCTCTTATGTACAAGAATATAACTACTATAATACTGCTCTTATGTACAAGAATATAGCTACTATAATACTGCCCCTATGTACAAGAATATAACTACTATAATACTGCTCTCTATGTACAAGAATATAACTACTATAATACTGCCTCTATGTACAAGAATATAACTACTATAATACTGCTCTTATGTACAAGAATATAACTACTATAATACTGCTCTTATGTACAAGAATATAACTACTATAATACTGCTCTTATGTACAAGAATATAGCTACTATAATACTGCCCCTATGTACAAGAATATAACTACTATAATACTGCTCCTATGTACAAGAATATAACTACTATAATACTGCTCCTATGTACAAGAATATAACTACTATAATACTGCCCCTATGTACAAGAATATAACTACTATAATACTGCTCCCTATGTACAAGAATATAGCTACTATAATACTGCCCCCTATGTACAAGAATATAGCTACTATAATACTGCTCATATGTACAAGAATATAACTACTATAATACTGCTCTTATGTACAAGAATATAACTACTATAATACTGCCTCTATGTACAAGAATATAACTACTATAATACTGCTCTTATGTACAAGAATATAACTACTATAATACTGCTCTTATGTACAAGAATATAACTACTATAATACTGCTCTTATGTACAAGAATATAACTACTATAATACTGCCCCTATGTCCAATAATATAACTACTATAATACTGCCTCCTATGTACAAGAATATAACTACTATAATACTGCCCCTATGTCCAATAATATAACTACTATAATACTGCCTCCTATGTACAAGAATATAACTACTATAATACTGCCCTATGTACAAGAATATAACTACTATAATACTGCTCCTATGTACAAGAATATAACTACTATAATTCTGCTCCTATGTACAAGAATATAACTACTATAATACTGCCCCTATGTACAAGAATATAACTACTATAATACTGCCCCTATGTACAAAAATATTACTACTATAATACTGCTCCTATGTACAAGAATATAACTACTATAATACTGCCCCTATGTACAAGAATAAACTACTATAATACTGCCCCTATGTACAAGAAAAAACTACTATAATACTGCTCCTATGTACAAGAATATAACTACTATAATACTGCCCCTATGTACAAGAATATAACTACTATAATACTGCCCCTATGTACAAGAATATAACTACTATAATACTGCCCCTATGTACAAGAATATAACTACTATAATACTGCTCCTATGTACAAGAATATAACTACTATAATACTGCCCCTATGTACAAGAATAAACTACTATAATACTGCCCCTATGTACAAGAATATAACTACTATAATACTGCTCCTATGTACAAGAATATAACTACTATAATACTGCCCCTATGTACAAGAATAAACTACTATAATACTGCCCCTATGTACAAGAATAAACTACTATAATACTGCTCCTATGTACAAGAATATAACTACTATAATACTGCCCCTATGTACAAGAATATAACTACTATAATACTGCCCCTATGTACAAGAATATAACTACTATAATACTGCCCCTATGTACAAGAATATAACTACTATAATACTGCTCCTATGTACAAGAATATAACTACTATAATACTGCCCCTATGTACAAGAATAAACTACTATAATACTGCCCCTATGTACAAGAATATAACTACTATAATACTGCTCCTATGTACAAGAATATAACTACTATAATACTGCCCCTATGTACAAGAATATAACTACTATAATAGTGCTCCCATGTACAGGAATATAACTACTATAATACTGCCCCCTATGTACAAGAGTATAACTACTATAATACTGCCCCCTATGTACAAGAATATAACTACTATAATAGTGCTCCTATGTACAAGAATATAACTACTATAATACTGCTCCTATGTACAAGAATATAACTACTATAATACTGCCCCTATGTACAAGAATATAACTACTATAATACTGCTCTTATGTACAAGAATATAACTACTATAATACTGCTCCTATGTACAAGAATATAACTACTATAATACTGCCCCCTATGTACAAGAATATAGCTACTATAATACTGCTCATATGTACAAGAATATAGCTACTATAATACTGCTCTTATGTACAAGAATATAGCTACTATAATACTGCCCCTATGTACAAGAATATAACTACTATAATACTGCCTCTATGTACAAGAATATAGCTACTATAATACTGCTCTTATGTACAAGAATATAATTACTATAATACTGCTCCTATGTACAAGAATATAACTACTATAATACTGCTCCTATGTACAAGAATATAACTACTATAATACTGCTCCTATGTACAAGAATATAACTACTATAATACTGCTCCTATGTACAAGAATATAAATACTATAATACTACTCCTATGTACAAGAATATAACTACTATAATACTGCCCCTATGTACAAGAATATAACTACTATAATACTGCTCCTATGTACAAGAATATAACTACTATAATACTGCTCCTATGTACAAGAATATAACTACTATAATACTGCTCCCTATGTACAAGAATATAACTACTATAATACTGCTCCTATGTACAAGAATATAACTACTATAATACTGCTCCTATGTACAAGAATATAACTACTATAATACTGCTCCTATGTACAAGAATATAAATACTATAATACTACTCCTATGTACAAGAATATAACTACTATAATACTGCCCCTATGTACAAGAATATAACTACTATAATACTGCCCCTATGTACAAGAATATAACTACTATAATACTGCGTCCTATGTACAAGAATATAACTACTATAATAGTGCTCCCATGTACAGGAATATAACTACTATAATACTGCCCCCTATGTACAAGAGTATAACTACTATAATACTGCCCCCTATGTACAAGAATATAACTACTATAATAGTGCTCCTATGTACAAGAATATAACTACTATAATACTGCTCCTATGTACAAGAATATAACTACTATAATACTGCCCCTATGTACAAGAATATAACTACTATAATACTGCTCTTATGTACAAGAATATAACTACTATAATACTGCTCCTATGTACAAGAATATAACTACTATAATACTGCCCCCTATGTACAAGAATATAGCTACTATAATACTGCTCATATGTACAAGAATATAGCTACTATAATACTGCTCTTATGTACAAGAATATAGCTACTATAATACTGCCCCTATGTACAAGAATATAACTACTATAATACTGCCTCTATGTACAAGAATATAGCTACTATAATACTGCTCTTATGTACAAGAATATAATTACTATAATACTGCTCCTATGTACAAGAATATAACTACTATAATACTGCTCCTATGTACAAGAATATAACTACTGTAATACTGCTCCTATGTACAAGAATATAACTACTATAATACTGCTCCTATGTACAAGAATATAAATACTATAATACTACTCCTATGTACAAGAATATAACTACTATAATACTGCCCCTATGTACAATAATATAACTACTATAATACTGCTCCTATGTACAAGAATATAACTACTATAATACTGCTCCTATGTACAAGAATATAACTACTATAATACTGCTCCCTATGTACAAGAATATAACTACTATAATACTGCTCCTATGTACAAGAATATAACTACTATAATACTGCTCCTATGTACAAGAATATAACTACTATAATACTGCTCCTATGTACAAGAATATAAATACTATAATACTACTCCTATGTACAAGAATATAACTACTATAATACTGCCCCTATGTACAAGAATATAACTACTATAATACTGCTCCTATGTACAAGAATATAACTACTATAATACTGCTCCTATGTACAAGAATATAACTACTATAATACTGCTCCCTATGTACAAGAATATAACTACTATAATACTGCTCCTATGTACAAGAATATAACTACTATAATACTGCTCCTATGTACAAGAATATAACTACTATAATACTGCTCCTATGTACAAGAATATAACTACTATAATACTGCTCCCTATGTACAAGAATATAACTACTATAATACTGCTCCTATGTACAAGAATATAACTACTATAATACTGCTCCTATGTACAAGAATATAACTACTATAATACTGCTCCTATGTACAAGAATATAAATACTATAATACTACTCCTATGTACAAGAATATAACTACTATAATACTGCCCCTATGTACAAGAATATAACTACTATAATACTGCTCCTATGTACAAGAATATAACTACTATAATACTGCTCCTATGTACAAGAATATAACTACTATAATACTGCTCCCTATGTACAAGAATATAACTGCTATAATACTGCTCCTATGTACAAGAATATAACTACTATAATACTGCTCCCTATGTACAAGAATATAACTACTATAATACTGCTCCTATGTACAAGAATATAACTACTATAATACTGCTCCTATGTACAAGAATATAACTACTATAATACTGCTCCTATGTACAAGAATATAACTACTATAATACTGCTCCTATGTACAATAATATAACTACTATAATACTGCTCCTATGTACAGGAATATATCTAGTATTATGCACCATTTTGTAATAATATGGGGACAATTATCTGCATATGTGTGATAAGTATGATGTGTCTTCCCTATGTGTGTGTTATGCTGGGACTTACACTGACTTGTTGGGACGTGTCTGCTGTTTTTTAAACGAGGATATTAATTTAAACGCGACTCCTTGTGAGACATATTTCCTATCTGCACATCTACATTCCCTCGGGAGATGTAGACATAAACGTTACATAAAGGGATTTTCTACTTTCAGATACCTGTGTGTCACGCTGTGCAGAGTGTAGAAAAAAAAAGAAACAAAATATGTCCCCTACTCACCCTCCCTTGGTCCACTCCTGAGTTTCAGCTGCTGCTTCTGATGTCTGTCGGCCGCAGCCCTTATGTCACGCTGATAGCGCTGCAGCCAATCAGTGAATTGAGTAAGTTGTGCTCTCTACTCGGGCAGGGCCACTGAGCTAACTGATTGACCACAGCGCTTTTGATGCGACTTAAATGCTGCAAACAAGAGTATTTTTTAATTACATACTACTACTAAGGTGACACAGCTTTTTTTTTTTAATTAAAACCCCTTTAAGAATGGAAGGATGGCATTCCCCTGAGATATCGGAGAAAAGTCTACTCTGGAAAGTTCTAGTCCTCTGCTCCTGTTTGCTCTGTATCACATCTCACGCCTCTGATGCTTTGATACTTGGCTTTTCTCTCTCCTGATCCATGACTGTCTGTTATCTCATTACTCAATAATCAACAACCAAAGCTTCAGGTTCTGGTCTCTTCTGGGTGGCTGTATTCTTAAAGTGACAGGACGTCCTTATCCTAGTGGCTAGATTCATGTACGCTGCAAAATTCCAAGTCGTTTCTTGCTGCCAACTACTCCTGGAAGTATTCACCCTTACTCCACGTCCTCTCCATATGGAGATAATGGCTTTCACAGTGGTTTGATGGTGTCCAACATATAAATTGCCACTGAGTTGAGGGCAGAAAAGGCACCCTAATGTGACACTTATAAGGGGGATGATTGGTGATGTGCCCCCTTAAATATGTAGGATATAGTGGCCCTTTGTAGTAGAGTTGTTTCCACCCTGAGGGTTGGCAGAAGGAATGAAGACAAAAGACAATTCAAGGTAACTTTACTCACAAAGAGGCAACAAGCTTGATAGCTACAGAGCGTCTAACAAGAAGCAACAATCTTGATGGTTATGGAGGGTCTAATAAAAGGGAACAAGCTTGGTGGTTACAGAATGTGTAACGAGGCAATGAACTTGATGGTTATAGATGGTCTAATAAAAGGGAAGGAGCTTGGTGGTTACAGAGTGTCTAACAAAAGAGAACGCGCTTGGTGGTTACAGAGCGTCTAACAAGAAGCAACAATCTTGATGGTTATGGAGGGTCTAATAAAAGGGAAGGAGCTTGGTGGTTACAGAATGTCTAACGAGGCAATGATCTTGATGGTTATAGAGGGTCTAATAAAAGGGAACGAGCTTGGTGGTTACAGAGTGTCTAGCAAGAAACAACAATCTTGATGGTTACAGAGTGTCTAACAAGAGGCAATGAACTTGATGGTTACAGAGTGTCTAACAAAAGAGAAGGAGCTTGGTGGTTACAGAGTGTCTAACAATAGGGAAGGAGCTTGGTGGTTACAGAGTGTCTAACAAGAGGCAATGATCTTGATGTTTATAGAGGGTCTAACAAAAGAGAACGCGCTTGGTGGTTACAGAGTGTCTAGCAAGAAACAACAATCTTGATGGTTACAGAGTGTCTAACAAGAGGCAATGAACTTGGTGGTTACAGAGTGTCTAACAAAAGGGAAGGAGCTTGGTGGTTACAGAGTGTCTAACAAGAGGCAATGAACTTGATGGTTATAGAGGGTCTAACAAAAGGGAAGGAGCTTGGTGGTTACAGAGTGTCTAACAAAAGGGAAGGAGCTTGGTGGTTACAGAGTGTCCAACAAAAGGGAAGGAGCTTGGTGGTTACAGAGTGTCTAGCAAGAGGCAATGATCTTGATGGTTATAGAGGGTCTAACAAAAGAGAACGCGCTTGGTGGTTACAGAGCGTCTAACAAGAAACAACAATCTTGATGGTTATAGAGGGCCTAACAAAAGGGAATGAGCTTGATGGTTACAGAGTGTCTAACAAACGGGAACGAGCTTGATGGTTATAGACTGTCTAACAAAAAGGAACGAGCTTGGTGGTTACAGAGTGTCTAACAAAAGGGAACGAGCTTGGTGGTTACAGAGTGTCTAACAAGAAACAACAATCTTGATGGTTACAGAGTGTCTAACAAAAGTGAAGGAGCTTGATGTTTGCATAGTCTCTAAGAGGCAACGAGCTTGGTGGTTACAGAGTGTCCAACAAAAGGGAAGGAGCTTGGTGGTTACAGAGTGTCTAGCAAGAGGCAATGATCTTGATGGTTATAGAGGGTCTAACAAAAGGGAAGGAGCTCGGTGGTTATAGAGTGTCTAACAAAAGGGAAGGAGCTTGGTGGTTACAGAGTGTCCAACAAAAGGGAAGGAGCTTGGTGGTTACAGAGTGTCCAACAAAAGGGAAGGAGCTTGGTGGTTACAGAGTGTCCAACAAAAGGGAAGGAGCTTGGTGGTTACAGAGTGTCCAACAAAAGGGAATGAGCTTGATGTTTGCATAGTCTCTAACAGGCAACGCGCTTGATGGTTGCAGAGTGTCTAACAAGCGGCACTGTGCTTGATGTTTACAGGATGGCTAGCAAAAGGGAACCAGCTTGGTGCTTACAGATTGTGTAATAAGAGGCAATGAGTTTGGTTACAGAGTATTTAGCAAGAGGCAACAAGCTTGATGGTTACAGCAATACATACTGGAGCTTCCTACTTAGTCTTTCATAGCCTTCACTATAACTCCTTAGGTAGCACACTACAGACATGTATATGTATGCAGTTATTAGGCAGAGATGTGAGAAGAATCAAATGTGAAATGACCAGGAACCCATTTTCCTCCAGTGCTGTCATAATCCAGAACTGCAACCTCTCTGGAGGCCCAGAAGTACAAGGTGCTCAGCAAACATGGCCGAGGGATTGAGGCTGAACCCAACCCACCACCGAACAAGACACAGAACTGGAAATGTCATGACTGGGCCAAGACTTATCTGAAGACAGATTTTCCTAAGGTTTTATGGACTGATGTGATGAGAGTGACTCTAGACGGACCAGATGGATGGACTCGTGGATGGACCAGTAACAGACTCAGAGGTGGAGTGTTGCCATATTCTGGTATTATTAAGGATGAGCTACTTTGACCTCTTCAAGTTAGACATGGACTCAAAATCAACTCCCAAACCTACTGCCAATGTTTAGACGACACTTTCTTCAAGCAGTGCTTCAGGAAAAAGTCTGCATCTTTCATGCAAAACAGGATTTGTAGGATTATGCTCCAACGCAACATCAAGGTCTCCACTGCTTGGCTAGCCATTTCTTGGCCCGGTCTTGACTTTCCACTGCTGATTCTTGCTCAGTGGTGGTCGGGTTTCAGATTTCATTAACTTGGCAATGTCTGTTTATTATACACGAAATTCTGAACATTGAGGTTACAACAGCAAGAAGCAAAAGTTGTGGAATCATGGAAATCACAGGATAGATAGACACATGGCAGATCTGTAAATGATGAAAAAATGGACACAAAATTTTGAAGACATCTTGATTTATTTAGTCTGGAGTGCAGAATCCCGGCACTTACAGCCTTCGACTGCTATCAGAGAGGTTATTAATGGTCTTCTGAGAAAGGTTCTAAATGTTCTTTGGCAAATCATCAAGATCCTCCGCTGGCAGCTCCTGTGTAATCGTCCGCTGTGTGCTTGATGGGCTGTGCTAGCAAATAATGACTGACTGACGCTGTCCCTGGGGCAGTGAGGACAAGCAAATGAAGAGGGGCCCCGGACTGGGTCACAAACTCTGCCAGCGTGTCTCAGGTAGTTCGGGCCCCTCCTCTTTTGCTTCTGCTCACCGGGCCCCATACACCAGTAAGGGTAGTAATGCCCTGATGGCAGCCCAGCCATCAGCTTAGCTTCTAATGAGCAGCACCTTGGCCCTCTTAAAGGGAATCTGACTGCAAATACATGTACACAGGGGAAAGACCTATCAGTCACTGGCAGTGGGTGTGAAAAAATCTGCCAGTGACCCGTCTGTCCAACTAGTCTCCATGCGGCTCAGTCCTTTTATGATTATCTCTGAACGGTCGCAGAGTAAACATACCGGGTTGAGATCATACAGCCACGGTCTGATTCCTGCCGCCTGTGGATCGGGCAGCGTTTATCAGCTGTCAGGTTCCCTTTAAGAGCTAGCTCTGTCACCCAGGGCGTGTCTCCCATGTGCCAGTTACTCACCTCACCCATGGGGCACCTGATTCAGCTTTCTCATCACCCAAGCACTTTAATGGCAGTGGTATCTTAAGAACTTTGCATGGCGTGACAAAGAGCGTAATGGCTGTGATCTCCAGCTATTATCTGCAGTGCGGCACATAGTCAGTATCGGCACAGTGCGCCCAATAAACAGTGCCGGCACAGTGCCAGAAAAGTGACCCAGCGCCAGCACGGTGCCTCCTATACACAGCGTCAGCAAAATGACCCAGTGTGAGATCAGCAAATAAATTCACAGTACCCTGTGAACCGCCTGGTGCGATGTCATGTGTGTGATATGCCGCAATGATGATGCTGAACCGCGCCGGCTAATCAAAGAAGGCGAGGTAGGAAGCGGTAGGGAGGGCTCCCAAGTGGCGCCCACTAAGTGCTGACATTACTGCTATCCAGTGTTTTGGGGATTAATTCGCTCATCTCTAGACCCTCTTAAACGGTGTCAGTGTAATGCCTCCCATAAACAATGTGAGAACAGTGCCCTCCGTAAATGATAGACCTTATACTGAATAGTGCCCCCACATATTCACTGTCAGCACAGTGCCTATAATCAACCGTGTCAGAACAGTGCCCTCTGTGAACAATAGGGCCAGCAAAATGTCCCACATAGTGTCAGCACAGTGCCCTCCATTAGCAATGGTGCTAGCAAATTGTCCCCTGCAAAAGTGTTCCCACCATGCCCTCTATAAAGTGTCCACACAGTGTCCTCCATAAAGTGTCCGTACAGTCCCTACCATAAAGTGTCAGCACAATGCCCTACATAAAGTGCCCGTACAGTCCCTACCGTAAAGTGTCAGCACAGTGCCCTCCATAAAGTGTCCGCCCAGTACTCTCCATGAAGTGCCCATACAGTGCCCTCCATAAAGTGTCCTCACAGTGCCCTACATAAAGTGCCCATACAGTCCCTACCACAAAGTGTCAGCACAGTGCCCTCCATAAAGTGTATGCATAATGCTTTTCATAAAGTGCCCGTACAGTCCCTACCATAAAGTGTCAGCACAGTGCCCTCCATAAAGTGTCCGCACAGTGCCCTATACAAAGTGTCCATACAGTGCCCTCCATAAAGTGTCCACACAGTATCCTCCTTAAAGTGTAAGCACAGTGCCCTCCATAAAGTGTCCTCACAGTGCCCTATACAAAGTGTCCATACAGTGCTTTCCATAAAGTGTCCACACAGTATCCTCCATAAAGTGTAAGCACAGTGCCTTCCATAAAGTGTCCGCACAGTGCTCTCCATTGAGTATCCACACAGTATCCTCCATAAAGTGTAAGAACTAGTGCCCTCCATAAAGTGCCCGCACAGTGCCCTCCATAAAGTGCCCGCACAGTGCCCTCCATAAGGTGTAAGCACAGTGCCCTCCATAAAGTGCCCGCACAGTGCCCTCCATAAAGTGCCCGCACAGTGCTCTCCATGAAGTATCCACACAGTATCCTACATAAAGTGTAAGAACTAGTGCCCTCCATAAAGTGCCCGCACAGTGCCCTCCATAAAGTGGCACAGTGCTCTCCATAAAGTGCCCGCACAGTGCCCTCCATAAAGTGTCGGCACAGTGCCCTCCATAAAGTGCCCGCACAGTGCCCTCCATAAAGTACCCGCACAGTGCCCTCCATAAAGTGCCCGCACAGTGCCTTCGATCCCCAATATATACTGTACGGCTGCAGATTGCTTACATTTGTGACCGGAAAATCTGGATGAACAACACTACCCAAAAGAAGGTTATTAATATGGCAGCTGGACCTGCCTGAACCAGTCCCAGCGCTGCACACACCATACCCATGAGGATGAGGAAGACGGTGGGGCACGTCCATGGGAGATGCCACCTCCACCATCAGTTTTCCATTGGAGAAAATCAAACATTCATGAGAACAGGCCAGACATAAGGATGTAGCAGAGCTCAGGTTGTCATTTCCACCTTTGTTCTCTGCTGCTGATGTATGTTGTGTGGTTCATTAGGGGGGAAGGTGGGAAGTTTTTATGGGGGGACTTTTTAAAGTCACTTTTCCTTGGGGCAGCGTTACCGTGATTGACGCATCTTAAAAACGTATTCTTCTGTTCTGAAGAACCTGCAATTCATTTGTTTGGCAAAAACCTAATTTTCATAGCTAAAACACCCACTTTTAAAGAGTGACAAGAGCAGCGTAAAAAGGCAAAAAATCTCACAATTTTACATTGACCTACACGCCAGAAAATGAAAAAGCCTTCATACATGCCCCAAAACTTTGGCCTTTGCTCTGCTCCACTGAAGAAGTGAATAAGTCTCAGCTGCAATACCCCACGCGACCAGTGAACAAGTGGGGCGCTGTTTTGGGAAGAAAATTATATATATATATTTTTTACTAATCTTGTGCAAGTCTATTAATATGTAACCAGGAGAAGAAATACCTGAGCAACACAATGTTTGACCTTATCTGAGGACACCTTCTGCTGTATGGTCACGTGCCTGGCCTGGCTGTGTATATCACAGGAAGCCCAAGAGGCCGGGGAGGAGGGACGGTCCCAGGGACCAGAGTCCACTCTTGCTTCCTATTTATTTATACTGGGGGCAAAGGACAACACTCTTCATAGACCCCCAGCACCACTGATCTCTAGTCCTATCCCTCAGTAGCCCAGCGTGTCCTCCAGGACTCTAGCCACCTATTCTTTGCAGACACGACCAGAAGTGCTTGAGGTTCAATTTTTCTCAATTTTTTAAGATCTCCACTTGCAGTTATAGAATGGGAACCCCTGGGTAATAATATTTCTCAACGGAGGGTTTGCTATAGTGGTATATAATCTAGGTTAAAAAAATCAGCAGGTAGAAGACAGATGGGAGGTGGATGTCTACAGTTCAGCTTAGGACCTTTGCTCTGTAATTCGGCACTAAACCGTAAATGTATGGCACAGAGATGGCGCAGGATCAGCAGTTGTTCCTGTGCTATCACCAGGAGGAATCAAATAACTCTGACCCTATCAGTTTAGCCTCTTATTAAGGGTTCAACATTTTGGACAATCACTATATGGACACATCCTCTAGAACAACAGAGGATCAAGACAGGACAGATCCTCCAGAGAGAGAAGATGAGGACAGGTCCTCCAGTGCGAGAGAGGATCAGGAGAGGAAACGTCCTCCAGAGCAAGAGGATCAGGCAGGATAGGTACTCCAAAGCAAGAGAGGATGAGGACAAGACGGAGCCTCCAGAGCAAGAGAAGATGAAGACAGGTTCTCCAGAGCAAGAGAGGATTAGGTCAGGACAGTTCCTCCACAGCGAGAGAGAAGATGAGGACAGGACAGGTCCTCTAGAGAGAGAGAGGATTAGGACAGGTCCTGCAAAGCGATAGAGGATCAGGAAAGGACAGGTCCTCCTGAGTGAGAGAGACTTAGGAAAGGAAAGGTCTTCCAGAACTGGAGATGATCAGTACATGACAGGTCCTCTGATGTGAGAAGAGCTTAGGAAAGGACAGGTTATCCAGAGCAAGAGAGGATTAGGTCAGGACAGATCCTCCATAGCGAGAGAGGATCAGGATGGGACATGTCCTTCACAGGGAGAGAGGATCAGGAAAGGACAGGTCCTTTAGAGCGAAAGAGAATCGGAACAGGACAGCACAGGTTCTTCAGAGCAAGAGAGGATCATGACATGACGGGTCCTCGAGAACAAGAGAGGATCACGGCAGCACAGGTCCTCCAGACCAAGGGGCAGGTCAGGTCTTCCGGAGCAAGAGAGAATTAGGACAGGACAGGTACTCCAGCACTAGAGAAGAATAGGACAGGTCCTTCAGAGAGAGGATCACTTTCCATCGTGGTCAAGAGATGAGGATGGGGAAAGAGGACCCCCCTCTATTAAATCAGGAGTCATTAATAGTATGTATGAAAATGTTGTTTTTTTTTAAACTGCACAACCCCTTTAAAGTTACCCCTTTATACTTCCCCACGTTCATACACACTGAGCTTGGCTGAGAGTGCAAGTGTTTTCAAAAGGGAGAGGGGAGCCGAGCGGGCCTGGTCCTGGCCCCACTGGCAGCAGATTATCTCCTGCCAGAACAAAGGATTAGCCATGCTGAAATCCAACATGCAGGATCCTTCTTTCCCTGGAGATCTGTGGTCAGGAGAGCTGGGAACCCTGCCATCATCGGCCCAGGGCTGCCATTATCGACCCAGGGCTGCCATCATCGGCCCCATGGCTGCCATCATCGGCCCCAGGGCTGCCATCATCGACCCCAGGGCTGCCATCAATGGCCCCAGGGCTGCCATCATCGACCCTAGAGCTGCCATCAATGGCCCCAGGGCTGCCATCACCGGCCCCAGGGCTGCCATCGTCGGCCACAGGGCTGCCATCGTCGGCCCCAGGGCTGCCATCATTGGCCCCAGGGCTGCCATCATGGACCCCAGGGCTGCCATCATCGGCCCCAGGGATGCCATCATCGGCCCCAGGGCTGCCATCATCGGCCACAGGGCTGCCATCATGGGCCCAGGGCTGCCATCATCGGCCCCAGGGCTGCCATCATTGACCCAGGGCTGCCATCATTGACCCCAGGGCTGCCATCATCGGCCCCAGGGATGCCATCATCGGCCCCAGGGCTGCCATCATCGGCCACAGGGCTGCCATCATTGGCCCAGGGCTGCCATCATCGGCCCCAGGGCTGCCATCATTGACCCAGGGCTGCCATCATTGACCCCAGGGCTGCCATCATCGGCCCCAGGGCTGCCATCATTGGCCCAAGGCTGCCATCATCGGCCCCAGGGCTGCCATCATCGGCCCCAGGGCTGCCATCATCGGCCCCAGGGCTGACATCATCGGCCCCAGGGCTGCCATCATCGGCCCCAGGGCTGCCATCATCGGCCCAAGGCTGCCATCATCGGCCCCAGGGCTGCCATCATTGGCCCAGGGCTGCCATCATCGGCCCCAGGGCTGCCATCATCGGCCCCAGGGCTGCCATCATCGGCCCCAGGGCTGCCATCATCGGCCCAAGGCTGCCATCATCGGCCCCAGGGCTGCCATCATTGGCCCAGGGCTGCCATCATCGGCCCAGGGCTGCCATCATCGACCCCAGGGCTGCCATCATCGACCCCAGGGCTGCCATCATCGGCCCCAGGGCTGCCATCATTGGCCCAACGCTGCCATCATTGGCCCAAGGCTGCCATCATGGGCCCAAGGGCTGCCATCATCGACCCCAGGGCTGCCATCATCGGCCCCAGGGCTGCCATCATCGACCCCAGGGCTGCCAATATCAGCCGAAGGGCTGCCGGCATCAGCCACAGGGCTGCCATCATCGGCCACAGGGCTGCCATCATCGTCCCCAGGGCTGCCATCATCGGCCAAGGGTTGCCATCATCGGCCCCAGGGCTGCCATCATCGGCCCCAGGGCTGCCATCATTGGCCCAGGGCTGCCATTATTGGCCACAGGGCTGCCATCATCGGCCCAGGGCTGCCATCATCGACCCCAGGGCTGCCATCATTGGCCCAAGGCTGCCATCATCGGCCCCAGGGCTGCCATTATCGACCCCAGGGCTGCCATCATCGGCCCCAGGGCTGCCATCATCGACCCCAGGGCTGCCATTATCAGCCGAAGGGCTGCCATCATTGGCCCAAGGCTGCCATCATCGGCCCCAGGGCTGCCATCATCGACCCCAGGGCTGCCATCATCGGCCCCAGGGCTGCCATCATCGACCCCAGGGCTGCCATTATCAGCCGAAGGGCTGCCGGCATCAGCCACAGGGCTGCCATCATCGGCCACAGGGCTGCCATCATCGTCCCCAGGGCTGCCATCATCGGCCAAGGGCTGCCATCATCGGCCCCAGGGCTGCCATCATCGGCCCCAGGGCTGCCATCATTGGCCCAGGGCTGCCATTATTGGCCACAGGGCTGCCATCATCGGCCCAGGGCTGCCATCATCGACCCCAGGGCTGCCATCATCGACACCAGGGCTGCCATCATCGGCCCCAGGGCTGCCATCATCGGCCACAGGGCTGCCATCATTGGCCCAGGGCTGCCATCATCGGCCCCAGGGCTGCCATCATCGGCCCCAGGGCTGCCATCATTGACCCAGGGCTGCCATCATCGACCCCAGGGCTGCCATCATCGGCCCCAGGGCTGCCATCATCGACCCCAGGGCTGCCATTATCAGTCGAAGGGCTGCCGGCATCAGCCACAGGGCTGCCATCATCGGCCCCAGGGCTGCCATCATTGGCCCAAGGCTGCCATCATCGGCCCCAGGGCTGCCATCATCGACCCCAGGGCTGCCATCATCGGTCCCAGGGCTGCCATCATCGACCCCAGGGCTGCCATTATCAGCCGAAGGGCTGCCAGCATCAGCCACAGGGCTGCCATCATCGGCCACAGGGCTGCCATCATCGTCCCCAGGGCTGCCATCATCGGCCAAGGGCTGCCATCATCGGCCCCAGGGCTGCCATCATCGGCCCCAGGGCTGCCATCATTGGCCCAGGGCTGCCATCATTGACCACAGGGCTGCCATCATCGGCCCAGGGCTGCCATCATCGACCCCAGGGCTGCCATCATCGACACCAGGGCTGCCATCATCGGCCCCAGGGCTGCCATCATCGGCCACAGGGCTGCCATCATCGGCCCAGGGCTGCCATCATCGGCCCCAGGGCTGCCATCATTGACCCAGGGCTGCCATCATCGGCCCCAGGGCTGCCATCATTGACCCAGGGCTGCCATCATCGACCCCAGGGCTGCCATCATCGACCCCAGGGCTGCCATTATCAGCCGAAGGGCTGCCGGTATCAGCCACAGGGCTGCCATCATCGGCCACAGGGCTGCCATCATCGTCCCCAGGGCTGCCATCATCGGCCAAGGGCTGCCATCATCGGCCCCAGGGCTGCCATCATCGGCCCCAGGGCTGCCATCATTGGCCCAGGGCTGCCATCATCGGCCCAGGGCTGCCATCATCGACCCCAGGGCTGCCATCATCGACACCAGGGCTGCCATCATCGGCCCCAGGGCTGCCATCATTGGCCCAACGCTGCCATCATTGGCCCAAAGCTGCCATCATAGGCCCAAGGGCTGCCATCATCGACCCCAGGACTGCCATTATCGGCCCCAGGGCTGCCGTCATCGGCCCCACGGCTGCCTTCATCGACCCCAGGGCTGCCATCACCGGCCCCAGGGCTGCCATCATCGGCCCCAGGGCTGCCATCATTGGCCCAAGGCTGCCATCATCGGCCCCAGGGCTGCCATCATCGACCCCAGGGCTGCCATCATCGGCCCCAGGGCTGCCATCATCGGCCCCAGGGCTGCCATCATTGGCCCAAGGCTGCCTTCATCGGCCCCAGGGCTGCCATCATCGACCCCAGGGCTGCCATCATTGGCCCCAGGGCTGCTATTATCGGCCCCAGAGTTGCCATCATCGGCCCCAGGGCTGCCATCAGCAAGTCCTTAGGCAGGGGTTAATAACTGCCTTTTGAGGTTGTTGTTTTTTTGTTGATTTTTGTTGTATTCTTTTTAGCTTTAATCATTACCGTCAGATATAAGATAAAGGTCCAATATAAAGATGAGAATATCCACATACTCGGGTTTTTAGTTTGTGGCGTTTTAGTGTCATGAGTGGGGTTGATGAATGATTTTTATTACAATTTGGTAGCTTTTAGCCTTATCAAGAAGTTAAAAATGCCTAAAAATGAAAGTGTCTGATCGGAGTTTGATCCACTTTTCTTTCATGTGATAAATTAAAAAAAAAAATCTCTATTCCGTCTGTCCGTGAGGTCACCTGAGAGCGGCCCGATGTTTTCCACAGACCCATAGACATGAATGACCTAGTGCGATACACAAAAAGTGTGGGCTGCGATTTATTTCCTCGGACAGACTCAGTCCTGTGCCCGGCCCCATGGGATAACACTGATTTGATGTTTTGATGGGTCGCACTCGGACCGAAACTACGGTGGTCTGCACGAGCCATTATACGGACAGCTGTTGCACCGTTATTCCAATGCATCGTTTATTAAAACATTAACTTAATAGTAAAAAATAAAGTTTTAATAGTAAAAAAAAGTACGAAAAAGTAAAAAAAGTCTGAAAAGTAAAAAAGTTTGAAAAAGTAAAAAAAAGTTTGAAAAGTTTGAAAAACAAAAAAGTTTGAAAAGTAAAAAAGTTTGAAAAATAAAAAGTAAAAAAAAGTTTGAAAAAGAAAAAAAAGTTTGAAAAACAAAAGTATGAAAAGTAAAAAAAGTTTGAAAAATAAAAAAAGTAAAAAAAGTTTGAAAAAGTAAAAAAAGTTTGAAAAACAAAAAAGTTTGAAAAGTAAAAAAGTTTGAAAAATAAAAAAAGTTTGAAAAAGTAAAAAAAGTGAAAGGTTTGAAAAACAAAGTTTGAAAAGTAAAAAGTTCGAAAAAGAAAAAAGTCTGAAAAGTAAAAAAGTTTGAAAAAGTAAAAAAGTGAAAAGTTTGAAAAACAAAGTTTGAAAAGTAAAAAGTTTGAAAAAGTAAAAAAAAGTTAAAAAAAGTTTGAAAAAAAAAAGTTTAAAAAAGTGAAAAAAGTTTGAGAAAGAAAAAGTTTGAAAAGTAAAAAAAGTTTGAAAATAAAATAAAGTTTGAAAAATAAAAAAGTTTAAAAAGTTTGAAAAATAAAAAAGTTTAAAAAGTTCGAAAAATAAAAAAAAGTAAAAAAACAGTTTGAGAAAGAAAAAAGTTTGAAAAAAAAAAAAAATAGTTTGAAAAAAAAAAAGTTTAACCCCTTTCTGCCATTGGACGTACTATTCCGTCCATGTGGGGTGGGCCTTACTTCCCAAGGATGGAATAGTACGTCCAGCGCGATCGGCCGCGCTCACGGGGGGAGCGCGGCCGATCGCGGCCGGGTGTCAGCTGCCTATCGCAGCTGACATCCGGCACAACGTGCCAGGAGTGGTCACGGACCGCCCCCGGCACATTAACCCCCAGCACGCTGCGATCAAACATGATCGCGGTATGCCGGCGGTATAGGGAAGCATCGCGCAGGGAGGGGGCTCCCTGCGGGCTTCCCTGAGCCCCCCGCAGCAACGTGATATGATCGCGTTGCTGCGAGGGTCTCTTACCTCCCTCCCTGCAGCAGGCCGGATCCAAAATTGCCGCGGCATCCGGGTCCTGCAGGGAGGGAGTTGGCTTACCAAGTGCCTGCTCAGAGCAGGCACTGTGAAGCCTGCAGTGCTCTGAGACAGATCGGTGATCTGACAGAGTGCTGTGCAAACTGTCAGATCACCGATCTGTGGGGCAAAGTAAAAACGTTAAAAAAAATTTCCACATGGGTAAAAAAAAATTAAAAAAAATAATTCCTAAATAAAGAAAAAAATATATATATTATTCCCATAAATACATTTCTCTAAATAAAAAAAAACAATAAAAGTACACATATTTAGTATCGCCGCGTCCGTAACGACCAAACCTATAAAACTGTCCCACTAGTTAACCCCTTCAGTAAACACCGTAAGAAAAAAAAAAAAACAGAGACAAAAAACAACGCTTTATTATCATACCGCCGAACAAAAAGTGGAATAACACGCGATCAAAAAGACAGAAATAAATAACCATGGTACCGCTGAAAACGTAATCTTGTCCCGCAAAAAATGAGCTGCCATACAGCATCATCAGCGAAAAACTAAAAAGTTATAATCCTCAGAATAAAGAGATGCAAAAATAATTATTTTTTCTATAAAATAGTTTTTATTGTATAAAAGCGCCAAAACATAAAAAAATGATATAAATGAGGTGTCGCTGTAATCGTACTGACCCGAAGAATAAAACTGATTTATCAATTTTACCAAACGCGGAACGGTATAAACGCCTCAACCAAAAGAAGTTCATGAATAGCTGGTTTTTGGTCATTCTGCCTCACAAAAGCCAGAATAAAAAGTGATCAAAAAATGTCACGTGCCCGAAAATGTTACCAATAAAAACGTCAACTCGTCCCGCAAAAAACAAGACCTCACATGACTCTGTGGACTCAAATATGGAAAAATTACAGCTCTCAAAATGTGGTTACGCAAAAAATATTTTTTGCAATAAAAAGCGTCTTTCAGTGTGTGACGGCTGCCAATCATAAAAATCCGCTAAAAAACCCGCTATAAAAGTAAATCAAACCCCCTTTCATCACCCCCTTAGTTAGGAAAAAAATTAAAAAATTTAAAAAACGTATTTATTTCCATTTTCCCATTAGGGTTAGGGTTAGGGGTAGGGTTAGGGTTAGGGTTAAGGCTACAGTTATGGTTGGGGCTAAAGTTAGGGTTAGGGTTGGGGCTAAAGTTAAGGTTTGGTTTACATTTACGGTTGGGAATAGCTTTGGGATTAGGGTTAGGGGTGTGTTTGGATTAGGGTTTCAGTTATAATTGGGGGTTTCCACTGTTTCGGCACATCAGGGGCTCTCCAAACGCGACATGGCGTCCGATCTCAATTTCAGCCAATTCTGCGTTGAAAAAGTAAAACAGTGCTTCTTCCCTTCCGAGCTCTCCCGTGTGCCCAAACAGGGGTTTACCCCAACATATGAGGTATCCGCGTACTCAGGACAAATTGGACAACAACTTTTGGGGTCCAATTTCAAAACTGGGGGCTAAAAAATAATTTTTGTGGGGAAAAAAAAAGATTTTTTATTTTCACGGCTCTGCGTTATAAACTGTAGTGAAACACTTGGGGGCTCAAAGTTCTCACAACACATCTAGATAAGTTCCTTGGGCGGTCTAGTTTCCAATATGGGGTCACTTGTGGGGGTTTCTACTGTTTAGGTACATTAGGGGCTCTGCAAACGCAATGTGACGCCTGCAGACCATTCCATATAAGTCTGCATTCCAAATGGCGCTCCTTCCCTTCCGAGCCCTCCCATGCACCCAAACGGTGGTTTCCCCCACATATGGGGTATCAGCGTACTCAGGACAAATTGGACAACAACTTTTGGGGTCTAATTTCTCCTGTTACCCTTGGGAAAATACAAAACTGGGGGCTAAAAAATAATTTTGGGGGGAAAAATTTTTCTTATTATTTTCACGGCTCTGTGTTATAAACTGTAGTGAAACACTTGGGGGCTCAAAGTTCTCACAACACATCTAGATAAGTTCCTTGGGGGGTCTAGTTTCCAATATGGGGTCACTTGTGGGGGGTTTCAACTGTTTAGGTACATCACGGGCTCTGCAAACGCAATGTGACGCCTGCAGACCAATCCATCTAAGTCTGCATTCCAAATGATGCTCCTTCCCTTCAGAGCTCTGCCATGCGCTCAATTGGTTGTTCCCCCCTACATATCAGGTATCAGCGTACTCAGGACAAATTGGACAACAATATTTAGGGTCCAATTTCTCCTGTTAACCATGGAAATATACAAAACTGGGGGCTAAAAAATAATTTTTGTGGAAAAAGATATGTTTTATTTGCACGGCTCTGCGTTATAAACTGTAGTGAAACACTTGGGGGTTCAAAGCTCTCACAACACATCTAGATGAGTTCTTTAGGGGGTCTACTTTCCAAAATGGTGTCACTTGTGGGGGGTTTCTACTGTTTAGGTACATTAGGGACTCTGCAAACGCAATGTGACGCCTGCAGACCATTTCATCTAAGTCTGCATTCCAAATGGTGCTCCTTCCCTTCTGAGCCCTCCCATGCGCCCAAACGGTGGTTCCCCCCCACATATAAGGTATCAGCGTACTCAGGACAAATTGGACAACAACTTTTGGGATCCAATTTCTCCTGTTACCCTCAGGAAAATACAAAAGTGGGGGCTAAAAAATAATTTTTCTGGGAAAAAATTTTTGTTTTATTTTTACGGCTCTGCATTATAAACTTCTATGAAGCCCTTGGTGGGTCAATGTGCTCACCACACATCTAGATAAGTTCCTTAGGGGGTCTACTTTCCAAAATGGTGTCACTTGTGGGGGGTTTCAATGTTTAGGCACATCAGGGGCTCTCCAAACGCAACATGGTGTCCCATCTCGATTCCAGTCAATTTTGCATTGAAAAGTCAAATGGCGCTCCTTCCCTTCCGAGCTCTGTCATGCGCCCAAACAGTGGTTTACCCCCACATATGGGATATCGGCGTACTCAGGACAAATTGTACAACAAGGTTTGGGGACCAATTTCTCCTGTAACCCTTGGTAAAATAAAACAAATTGGAGCTGAAGTAAATTTTTTGTGAAAAAAAGTTAAATGTTCATTTTTATTTAAACATTCCAAAAGTTCCTGTGAAACACCTGAAGGGTTAATAAACTTCTTGAATGTGGTTTTGAGAACCTTGAGGAGTGCAGTTTTTAGAATGGTGTCACACTTTATTATTTTCTATCATATAGACCCCTCAAAATGACTTCAAATGAGATGTGGACCCTAAAAAATATTGGTGTTGTAAAAATGAGAAATTGCTGGTCAACTTTTAACCCTTATAACTCCCTAACAAAAAAAAAATTGGTTCCAAAATTGTGCTGATGTAAAGTAGACATGTGGGAAATGTTACTTATTAAGTATTTTACATGACATATCTCTGTGATTTAAGGGCATAAAAATTCAAAAGTTGGAAAATTGCAAAATTTTCATACATTTTTTTTTTTTTTTCCACAAATAAATGCAGGTAATATCAAAGAAATTTTACCACTATCATGAAGTACAATATGTCACGAGAAAACAATGTCAGAATCACCGGGATCCGTTGAAGCGTTCCAGAGTTATAACCTCATAAAGGGACAGTGGTCAGAATTGTAAAAATTGGCCCGGTCATTAACGTGCAAACCACCCTTGGGGGTAAAGGGGTTAAAAAAGTGAAAAAAAAAAAAAGTGAAAAAAGTTTGAGAAAGAAAAAAGTTTGAAAAGTAAAAAAAGTGTGAAAAAAAAAAAAAAAAAAAAGTTTGAAAATAAAAAAAAAAGTAAAAAAAAAGTTTGAAAAGTAAAAAAAAAGTGTGAAAAGTAAAAGTAAAAAAAGTTTGAAAATAAAAAAAGTTTGAAAGATAAAAAAAAAGTAGAAAAACAGTTTGAAAAGGTAAAAAAAAGTAAAAAAAAAAAAAAAAAAGCTTGAGAAAGAAAAAAGTTTGAAAAAGTAAAAAAAAAAGTTTAAAAACAAGGTTTGGAAATAAAAGCAAACCTCCAGTGTCAGCGATTTGAGTGCGAGCCCTCGGAGAGCGGAGGGTTAATCCGCGGCAGGAGGAGCTGGGTGTACTCTGCACATGTTGGGAGCGAGTATGCAAATTGCACCCGGCGGGAGGCGTGGTCGTGCCGGGAGCAGGGGGCGTGGCGTAGGCATTTGTTGACGTGTTGCTCCACAGAAAGTGCAGCAGCAGCAGCGGAGATCGCGGCAGGTCTCCCCCGTGCCGGAGGTCATGGGTCAGTGTCCAGCCGGGAGGCTCTGCAGTCGGTAAGACCCCCAGCACCGTGTGCCCCCCCCAGCACCGTGTGCCCCCCCCAGGTCGCTGTCATACGGACACCTGTGCAGCCTGGACCCGTCCCGAGCTCTCTGCGCTCCGTTTTCTCTATTTCCAACATCTCCGCTTGCTGTCAGTGAATCAGACGGATCCGCGCACCACGTACACGGCTCCGATTCATCCTTTTTGGGCTTTTTTTTTTTTTTTAAGTTCTTTTTTGTCTTTTACTGTATTTGTGTTGACTTTTTTTTTCTTTCTTGCATCACGTTTGCCGCAAGATCTCAATTATATTATTTATTTTTAATTTTTTGAAACGTTTTTTTTCTGCATTTTATTTATTTTTAATCGACTTTATAAAATAGTCATATGTTCTGCCCCCCCCCCCCAAACATAATGACATAACGTCACGCCAGAGGGGGATATGGAATATTTGTGCTCACTAATGTGACTTTAGAAAAAAAAAAAGAAGAAAAAAGTCGCCATTATAAAAAAAAAAAAACCCATCTGGAAACCCCCAAACCAGCCCCACACAATGGGGAGCGTAATAGTAAAAAAATTGTCTTCAATTGTAGCGGACTCTCAGCTGTGAGCAGTCTCCGGGCCCCCAATGAACCCTTTGGGGTCCGTCAGGTCCTTTTCCTACGATGTTAGAGACAGAAGCCGTCGTCCATTGAAGTGAATGGCGCCGAGCTGTAATACCGCACACGACCTGGGGATAGAGGTGGCGCTGTTTCCTATAGATATTTTAGAAGTTATTATTATTAACTATCTATGTGATTTAGGATAACATTCTGATTGCTGGGGTCCCCCACCGATTCCGATAACAGGGGCTTTAACGAGCCCCCTGTGAGTGGAGCAGAGGTCGATCATGCGCACGGCTCTTCCGTGGACGCGTTGAATGCAGCGCGCGACTATCTCTGACGCTCCCCGTCAGAGTGAATGGAGTGGAGCTGCGCATGATCATCCTCTGCTCCATTCACACGGGGATCTTCTCGGATCCACAACGATCAGGAATTTATCTCTTATCTTAGACTACATCAGTTTAGTGTTTAAAGGGATCCTTAAAGGGATTTTTTTTAAAACATATGGAGTTAGTAGTATGGCTGCATAGGCGCTTGTCTCCTGATAAAAATGATGCCTCTCTCGTACAGATCCCATGTGCCAGTCATGAAAAATCTAACATCGATGCCATATGCAAATTAGGCTGGAAGCGCACTGAGGGTGTGTCAATTCATTTGGGTCACACTGACACGCCCCCAGTGCTCTTTAGGCCTGCTTAGGGTACACGTGCCTATATAACCAAACTAATACATCATATGTAAAAAAAATGGCTGACAGAATCCCTTTGTTTGTTACAATGTATCAGTTTAGAGATGTATCTATTTAAAGGGATCCTGTCAACACTTGTTTACATATCAATTAATGGTCTGTTTGTCCCCCCAATAAAAATTATTCTTGTATTTTGTAGAGATCCGACATGCCAGTCATGAATAGTATAGAGAAGAAACCATATGCAAATCAGGCCTGTAGAGCACTGGGGCGTGTCAGTGTGTTCCAAATGCATTGGCACGCCCACAGTGCGCTTCCAGTCTAATTTGCATACGACTTCGATGTTAGATTTCTCATGATTGGCACATCGGATTTCTACTACAAAGGTGTCGTTTTTATCAGGGGGCGAGCGCCGACACAGCCGTACCACTGCTTCCATAGGCAAGAAATAACTGCTGGCAGGATCCCTTTAATTTGGATATAGCTTTAAAATGGGCTGACAAGAGTCTGGGCTGGAGAATCCTTTCTCATGACTGCTATGACTTTCAGCGGCGCTTGCTCTGTAGGGATGTGTGGTAAGAAGCCATAGAAACCAGTACGCCTGATGAACAATGTGTGGGAATGGAAATCTGAGGCTTGTAAATGAGGGGTTCAGGCACATAGTGCCGCCATATAGTCACGTGGCTGAATGAGAGAAGATCCAAAGAAGGTCCCTCTGTCTCTGGAGGACCTGACATATTCAAGCACTGCATGGATAGATCATAAATGTCGGTGGGCGACCTGCAATACTTCATTTCTCCTGCGGAGGCGCTGCAGGGAAATCAGACTGCAAGATTCGATCACAGGCGATCCGGAAGAACAACCTTCTATCAGATCACCAAACAGGAAAGGTGCAAAGTGGAAAACCCCTTTATTGCAACAGATTTTCATAGGCCTGCATAAGGTTTGCAACAATATAAAGTGATAATCCGCGCTAACAATCATAAACGTAAGCGCCAAATGATAAACGTCGTAAAAATGTACAGACGCATTCTGAATCACCTGCCAGGCCTGATCAATAAACATCACAGATAAAGATGTGTCTACAGGATCATATAATTAATAGAAAAACTGCTAAGTCAGGAAAATCACTACTGATATCGAAACACGGGGGCAGTACAGTAATAACGAAGCAATAAAAAAGATAAAAAGCTCAGGAGCAGTTACAGGGGTAATAAGAGTATTAGGAGTCGGGTTACTGTAATAAGAGGTTACAGGGTAATAAGAGGATCAGGAGCCGGATTACTGTAATAAGAGGTTACAGGGTAATAAGAGGTTACAGGGTAATAAGAGGATCAGGAGCCGGGTTACTGTAATAAGAGGTTACAGGGGTAATAAGAGGATCAGGAGCCGGGATACTGTAATAAGAGGTTACAGGGTAATAAGAGGATCAGGAGCCGGATTACTGTAATAAGAGGTTACAGGGTAATAAGAGGATCAGGAGCCGGGATACTGTAATAAGAGGTTACAGGGGTAATAAGAGGATCAGGAGCCGGGATACTGTAATAAGAGGTTACAGGGTAATAAGAGGATCAGGAGCCGGGATACTGTAATAAGAGGTTACAGGGTAATAAGGGGATCAGGAGCCGGGTTACTGTAATAAGAGGTTACAGGGTAATAAGAGGATCAGGAGCCGGGTTACTGTAGTAAGAGGTTACAGGGTAATAAGAGGATCAGGAGCCGGGTTACTGTAATAAGAGGTTACAGGGTAATAAGAGGATCAGGAGCCGGGTTACTGTAATAAGAGGTTACAGGGTAATAAGAGGATCAGGAGCCGGATTACTGTAATAAGAGGTTACAGGGTAATAAGAGGATCAGGAGCCGGGTTACTGTAATAAGAGATTACAGGGTAATAAGAGGATCAGGAACCGGGTTACTGTAATAAGAGGTTACAGGGTAATAAGAGGATCAGGAGCCGGGTTACTGTAATAAGAGGTTACAGGGTAATAAGAGGATGAGGAGCCGGGTTACTATAATAAGAGGTTACAGGGTAATAAGAGGATCAGGAGCCGGGTTACTGTAATAAGAGGTTACAGGGGTAATAAGAGGATCAGGAGCCGGGTTACTGTAATAAGAGGTTACAGGGTAATAAGAGGATCAGGAGCCGGGTTACTGTAATAAGAGGTTACAGGGGAAATAAGAGGATCTGGAGCCGGGTTACAGTAATAAGAGGTTACAGAGGTAATAAGAGGATCAGGAGCCGGGTTACTGTAATAAGAGGTTACAGGGTAATAAGAGGATCAGGAGCCGGGTTACTGTAATAAGAGGTTATAGGGTAATAAGAGGATCAGGAGCCGGGTTACTGTAATAAGAGGTTACAGGGTAATAAGAGGATCAGGAGCCGGGTTACTGTAATAAGAGGTTACAGGATAATAAGAGGATCAGGAGCCGGGTTACTGTAATAAGAGGTTACAGGGTAATGGGAGGATCAGGAGCCGGGTTACTGTAATAAGAGGTTACAGGGTAATAGGAGGATCAGGAGCCGGGTTACTGTAATAAGAGGTTACAGGGTAATAAGAGGATCAGGAGCTGGGTTACTGTAATAAGAGGTTACAGGGGTAATAAGAGGATCAGGAGCCGGGTTACTGTAATAAGAGGTTACAGGGGTAATAAGAGGATCAGGAGCCGGGTTACTGTAATAAGAGGTTACAGGGTAATAAGAGGATCAGGAGCCGGGTTACTGTAATAAGAGGTTACAGGGTAATAGGAGGATCAGGAGCCGGGTTACTGTAATAAGAGGTTACAGAGTAATAAGAGGATCAGGAGCCGGGTTACTGTAATAAGAGGTTACATGGTAATAAGAGGATCAGGAGCCGGGTTACTGTAATAAGAGGGTACAGGGTAATAGGAGGATCAGGAGCCGGGTTACTGTAATAAGAGGTTACAGGGTAATAAGAGGATCAGGAGCCGGGTTACTGTAATAAGAGGTTACAGGGGTAATAAGAGGATCAGGAGCCGGGTTACTGTAATAAGAGGTTACAGGGGTAATAAGAGGATCAGGAGCCGGGTTTCTGTAATAAGAGGTTACAGGGTAATAAGAGGATCAGGAGCCGGGTTACTGTAATAAGAGGTTACAGGGTAATAAGAGGATGAGGAGCCGGGTTACTATAATAAGAGGTTACAGGGTAATAAGAGGATCAGGAGCCGGGTTACTGTAATAAGAGGTTACAGGGTAATAAGAGGATCAGGAGCCGGGTTACTGTAATAAGAGGATCAGGAGCCGGGTTACCATATTCTGTGGAGGTTTATTATATCCATGCTTCATCTGTTATCAGTCAGTGTGTACATATTTCAGGAGGGAGATGGATGAGATGAGCTGTAATATCAGTAACGTTGTGCTCTAGGAGGACACGTCTACATGTAGATTAATGTCACAGCTGTGGGGACATCAACCATCTCCGTTACTTTGATTTCCTTTGAGCAGAGATTCTCCTCATTATTGCGGTCAGTTTTCGTGAATGATATGAATTTTCCTTCTCATTGTTGTTTTGGTGACTTTTTACCATTGTCTTCTGTCTCACAGACGTGCAGCTCATCTCCTCAGGGTCTCGCACCCCGACGCTTTACCGTCCTGAGAACGTCCAGAATCTGAATATTCATCTGCAGTAACCACTTCAGTTCTGTGGAGGAAACATCCCAAGTTCTTCTCAGCAACTTCTTACCACCTCCAAATCGAGATTTCCTGGATTTTCCAGCACATCATGGCACCGAAGAATCGGAACAACCTCCACTAAACACCGGAACATTATCCCATGTATCATGTGTGACTGACTCCGCTGTTCTGTCCCTATGGAGACTGGAGCAAAGATGGAGGACAGTGTGTTTATTAGTTACTGTGTGGTTGCTGGGACTTTCCTTGTCTTCCAGCTTTTATTTTCTCTCATTAGTCCAAGAATCTCACCAAAACTGTGCTACAGCTACAAGAAGCTCAGCTATGCCAAGCAGTGTGAATGGGACTCCAGGTAACATCATCGTATCAGCGTCACCCGGCTCCTGAGCCTCTTATTACCCTGTAACCTCTTATTACAGTGACCCGGCTCCTGAGCCTCTTATTACCCTGTAACCTTATTACAGTAACCCGGCTCCTGATCCTCTTATTACCCCTGTAACCTCTTATTACAGTGACCCGGCTCCTGATCCTCTTATTACCCGTGTAACCTCTTATTACAGTGACCCGGCTCCTGATCCTCTTATTACCCGTGTAACCTCTTATTACAGTAACCCGGCTCCTGATCCTCTTATTACCCTGTAACCTCTTATTACAGTAACCCGGCTCCTGATCCTCTTATTACCCTGTAACCTCTTATTACAGTAACCCGGCTCCTGATCCTCTTATTACCCTGTAACCTCTTATTACAGTAACCCGGCTCCTGACCCTCTTATTACCCTGTAACCTTATTACAGTAACCCGGCTCCTGATCCTCTTATTATCCCTGTAACCTCTTATTACAGTAACCCGGCTCCTGATCCTCTTATTACCCTGTAACCTCTTATTACAGTAACCCGGCTCCGGATCCTCTTATTACCCTGTAACCTCTTATTACAGTAACCCGGCTCCTGATCCTCTTATTACCCTGTAACCTCTTATTACAGTAACCCGGCTCCGGATCCTCTTATTACCCTGTAACCTCTTATTACAGTAACCCGGCTCCTGATCCTCTTATTACCCTGTAACCTCTTATTACAGTAACCCGGCTCCTGATCCTCCTATTACCCTGTAACCTCTTATTACAGTAACCCGGCTCCTGATCCTCTTATTACCCTGTAACCTCTTATTACAGTATCCCGGCTCCTGATCCTCTTATTACCCTGTAACCTCTTATTACAGTAACCCGGCTCCTGATCCTCTTATTACCCCTGTAACCTCTTATTACAGTAACCCGGCTCCTGATCCTCTTATTACCCTGTAACCTCTTATTACAGTAACCCGGCTCCTGATCCTCTTATTACCCCTGTAACCTCTTATTACAGTTACCCGGCTCCTGATCCTCTTATTACCCTGTAACCTCTTATTACAGTATCCCGGCTCCTGATCCTCTTATTACCCCTGTAACCTCTTATTACAGTAACCCGGCTCCTGATCCTCTTATTACCCTGTAACCTCTTATTACAGTAACCCGGCTCCTGATCCTCTTATTACCCTGTAACCTCTTATTACAGTATCCCGGCTCCTGATCCTCTTATTACCCCTGTAACCTCTTATTACAGTAACCCGGCTCCTGATCCTCTTATTACCCCTGTAACCTCTTATTACAGTAACCCGGCTCCTGCTCCTCTTATTACCCTGTAACCTCTTATTTCAGTAACCCGGCTCCTGATCCTCTTATTACCCTGTAACCTCTTATTACAGTAACCCGGCTCCTGATCCTCTTATTACCCTGTAACCTCTTATTACAGTAACCCGGATCCTGATCCTCTTATTACCCCTGTAACCTCTTATTACAGTAACCCGGCTCCTGATCCTCTTATTACCCTGTAACCTCTTATTACAGTAACCCGGCTCCTGATCCTCTTATTACCCTGTAACCTCTTATTACAGTATCCCGGCTCCTGATCCTCTTATTACCCCTGTAACCTCTTATTACAGTAACCCGGCTCCTGATCCTCTTATTACCCCTGTAACCTCTTATTACAGTAACCCGGCTCCTGCTCCTCTTATTACCCTGTAACCTCTTATTACAGTAACCCGGCTCCTGATCCTCTTATTACCCTGTAACCTCTTATTACAGTAACCCGGCTCCTGATCCTCTTATTACCCTGTAACCTCTTATTACAGTAACCCGGCTCCTGATCCTCTTATTACCCCTGTAACCTCTTATTACAGTAACCCGGCTCCTGATCCTCTTATTACCCCTGTAACCTCTTATTACAGTTTTCCAGTATAGTTTTCCTAATTGCTTCTTTCTTACAGGATTGTCTCTACAGTTCACGCATTGATTGTCGGTTCTTTCTGCCTCTATATTTTGGTTTATGATGACGCGGTGAATGCAGACCCCGTCTGGTAAATATCGTATCTCTTCTATATGTCCTTGCACTTTTCTCTTGTTCCACCTTATTGTGTTTTTGTCCTTTTTGCTTTTCTGGTACATTCTTTTCTCCAATCAATAACTATTCGCTTCTTCCTTTCTCTCTGTTGATAATGGTGGGTTATGATATGGCAGCACGAGGTCCGTATAATCCCCTTACGGGTATAAATAAAGTCCAGCAGCCGAGGACGTACATGCCGGTGGGATACATGGGGCGCCTCCTGTTTAGGGCTTCCAGTCCAGATAATGCTTGTGAATCAGTAAATGGTCACTTATTATGGAGACTTATCAGAAGAGTCATAGTGCACAGCGAAGGTTATTCTTTCTGCTTTGATCCAGTCTCGGGTCAGTAATGGTTAATCATATCTGTGGAATGTTTTATCGGTCAATATCAATAAGTATAGGAGGGGCAGAGATATGAGAAGTATAAAAGGTATGTAATGCGGAAATTATTCATCATAATGGTATGGAAATTATATGGTGACTGTACGGTATGTAGGTCGTAGGTCAGCTGTAATTAATACTGTACATAATGAAGATGTCATAATTAGTGATTAACAAACGTGCTGGGATAAGGTGTTCTTTGAACAAAGTTGTTGTTGTTGTTGTTCAGCTCGTTCTCCAACCTTAGAGACTTGATGGATGAATGATCTGTAGGAAGATTGATTTTGTGTAAACCTAGATAGGTCCACCAGGGTCTTCTCCCTCTTGATGGTATCAAGCCATCAGGTTGCTGTTCTTCTTCTTCGCCTTGTTCCTTCTATTCTTCTGACCATGATGTCCTTCTCCAGTGATCGCTCTCTTCTTATCATGCGTCCACATTAGGCAAGCCTTAGATTGGTCATCTTTCCTTCCAGTGACGTATCTGGCTTGATTTGTTCCAAAATAAAGTCATATGGGCCACAAAATTGTACCTGTAAAAACCAAAGCTCGTACCATAAAAACAATCCCGGATGGAAGTGTCAAATCGAGAAAAAAGTTATAGCTCTTGGAATAACAAGTGAACGTGATTATTGTTCAAATAGGACATACAGTTGTGCTCAAAAGTTTACATACCCTGGCAGAATTTTTGCTTTCTTGGCCTTTTTTCAGAGAACATGAATGATAACACCAAACCTTTTTCTCCACTCATGGTTAGTGGTTGGGTGAAGTCATTTATTGTCAAACTACTGTGTTTTCTCTTTTTAAATCATAATGACAACCCAAAACATCCAAATGACCCTGATCAAAAGTTCACGTACCCCATTTCTTAATATCGTGTATTGCCCCCTCTAACATCAATGACAGCGTGAAGTCTTTTGTGGTAGTTGTGGATGAGGTTCTTTATTTTCTCAGACGGTAAAGCTGCCCACTCTTCTTGGCAAAAAGCCTCCAGTTCCTGTAAATTTCTGGGCTGTCTAGCATGAACTGCGCGCTTGAGATCTCCCCAGAGTGGCTCAATGATATTGAGGTCAGGAGACTGAGATGGCCACTACAGAACCTTCACTTTATTCTGCTTTTGGCTGTTTGACTTTTTCCTTGTATTGCTATCTCAGAGCCTGGAATTTCACTTTCTTATTTTTATTTTTTTATTGGAAGGTTTGAATCCGTTCACATTAAGAACAAGCCTACAATTGTGAACATTTTGGTTTTCTTTTCTTTGTGAAGCGAACAACAAATAGGACCAAATATCTTCAGTGTGTATAACTATTCATCCCCCTAAAGTCAGCACTGTGTAGAGCCTCTTTTTGCGGCAATTAAAGCTTCAAGTTGGTATGAGCTTTCCACATTTTGCTACTGGGATTTTTGTCCATTCCTCAAGGCAAAATCGCTCCAGTTCCAAGTTAGATGGTTTCCTCTGGTGAACAGGAATCTTTAAGTCTGACCACAGATTCTTAGTTGTATTAAGGTCTGGGCTTTGACTAAGCCACTCCAATACATTTACATGTTTCCCCCTTAAACCACTCGAGTGTTGCCTAAGGCTACGTTCACATTGGCGTTCCGCCAATGTGCGTCGCTGTTGCGCCGGCGACGCAGCGGCGACGCAGCGGCGACGCGCCCCTATGTTTAACATAGGGGACGCGTGCGTCGTTTTGGTGGCGTTTTTCGCCACGTGCGTCGTTTCCGACGCTAGCGTCGGACGCAAGAAAACGCTACATTGTAGCATTTTCTGTGCGTCCGATTTTCGTCAAAAACGACGCACGCGTCGCAAAACGCGCGCGTTTTTGCGCGCGTTTTTACGTGCGTCGCGCGTTGCGTCGCCGACGCAGGGCGGCGCAACGCTAGTGTGAACCTAGCCTTAGCAGTATTCTTTGGGTCATTGTTTTGTTGGAAGGTGAGCCTCTGTCCCAGTCTCAAATCACTAACTGTTATGTTTGCTAATGACAGGTGTTATGAAGGCAATCCAGAAACACAGTGTGCTTAGCGATCAGAGCGCACACAGTGATCTGACAAATACCCAAAAATACAAGAACGAGCTCTGAGACGTGGAAACTCTGTAGACTGCACACCTGATCCTATCCTAAACACAACTAAAAGCGGCTGTGGATTGCGCCTAACAACTACCTAGGCAACTCGGCACAGCCTAAGAAACTAGCTAGCCTGAAGATAGAAAAATAGGCCTGACTTGCCCCAGAGAAATTCCCCAAAGGAAAAGGCAGCCCCCCACACATAATGACTGTGAGTAAGATGAAAAGACAAAACGTAGGGATAAAATAGATTCAGCAAAGTGGGGCCCGATATTCTAGGACAGAGCGAGGACAGTAAAGCGAACTTTGCAGTCTACAAAAAACCCTGAAGCAAAACCACGCAAAGGGGGCAAAAAAAAAACCCACCGTGCCGAACTAACGGCACGGCGGTACACCCTTTGCGTCTCAGAGCTTCCAGCAAAACAAAAGACAAGCTGGACAGAAAAAAAGCAACAAAAAAGCAAAAAGCACTTAGCTATACAGAGCAGCAGGTCACAGGAACAATCAGGAGAAGCTCAGATCCAACACTGAAACATTGACAAGGAGCAAGGATAGCAGCATCAGGCGGAGTTAAGTAATGAAGCAGTTAACGAGCTCACCAGAACACCTGAGGGAGGAAGCTCAGAAGCTGCAGTACCACTTGTGACCACAGGAGTGAATTCAGCCACAGAATTCACAACAACTAACATACTGAAACAGGGTTTGCTCAAGAATATCCCTGTATTCGCACCAACCATCTTCCCCCTCGGCTCGGACCATTTTCCCTGTCCCTGCTGCTGAACAACATCCCCACAACATGATACAGCCACCACCATGTTTCACTGTGGGGATGGTGTTCTGAGGGTGATGATCTCTGTTGGTTTGGCAACAAACATAGCATTGACCTTGGTGGCTAAAAAGTTCAATTCTGACCTCTAACCACTGCACCTTCTTCCATACATTTGGGGTGTCTCCCACATGTCTTTTGGCAAATTCAGAACGAGCCTTACATTTTTGTGTGTAAGTAAAGGCTTTTATCTGCCCACTCTTCCATAAAAGCCACCTCTATGGTATGTACGGCTTATTGTGGTCGCATGGACAGATATTCCAGTCTCTGCTTGAGAACTCTGCAGCTCCTTCAGGGTTACCTTTGGTCTCTGTTCTGCCTCTCTAATTAGTGCCTTCTTTACCCAGGCTGAGAGTTTTGGTGGGCGGCCGTCTCTTGGCAGCTTTGTTGTGGTACAATGTTCTTTATATTTAATGATATTGGATTTGATGGTGCTCTGGGGGATCATCAGAGATTGGGATATTTTTTTATAACCCAAACCCTGGCGTGTACTTCTCAACAACTTTGTCCCTGACTTGTTTGGAGATCTCCTTGTTCTTCTTGGTGTTTGGTTACTGGCGCCTCTTGCTAGTGGTGGTGTTTAGGTTAGTGGTGCCTCTTGTTAGTGGTGGTGTTTGGTTAGTGGTGCCTCTTGTTAATGGTGTTGCAGCCTCTGTGGCCTTTCAGAAAAGGTAAAGTTTATATACTGAGACATGTGACACTTAAGGCCCCTTCACATTAAGCGACGCTGCAGCGATACCGACAACGATCCGGATCGCTGCAGCGTCGCTGTTTGGTCGCTGGAGAGCTGTCACACAGACCGCTCTCCAGCGACCAACGATGCCGGTAACCAGGGTAAACATCGGGTAACTAAGCGCAGGGCCGCGCTTAGTAACCCGATGTTTACCCTGGTTACCATCCTAAAAGTAAAAAAAAACAAACAGTACATACTTACCTACAGCCGTCTGTCCTCCAGCGCTGTGCTCTGCACTCCTCCTGTACTGTCTGTGTGAGCACAGCGGCCGGAAAGCAGAGCGGTGACGTCACCGCTCTGCTTTCCGGCTGACCGGCGCTCACAGCCAGTACAGGAGGAGTGCAGAGCACAGCGCTGGAGGACAGACGGCTGTAGGTAAGTATGTACTGTTTGTTTTTTTTTTACTTTTAGGATGGTAACCAGGGTAAACATCGGGTTACTAAGCGCGGCCCTGCGCTTAGTTACCCGATGTTTACCCTGGTTACCAGTGAAGACATCGCTGGATCGGTGTCACACACGCCGATCCAGCGATGTCAGCAGGAGTCCAGCGACCAAATAAAGTTCTGGACTTTCTTCAGCGACCAACGATCTCCCAGCAGGGGCCTGATCGTTGGTCGCTGTCACACATAACGATTTTATTAACGATATCGTTGCTACGTCACAAAAAGCAACGATATCGTTAACAATATCGTTATGTGTGAAGGTACCTTTAGGACGTCAACCTGTGTGCAATCTATCACTAACCATGGGACCAATAAAGGTAATTGCTTGCACTAGAACTTTAGGGGGTGAATCCCCCTGTAAATACATAGGGTACTTAGTTGACATTTATTTTGATCAAAAAATTAAAAATACATCCTAGTGTGACAAGGTGTACCCAATCAGGCTTGACCCTAACTCTAGTATCTTACCTCGCCAGGTGCCAACAGGCGTCAAAATAGACGAGGGGCAGAGCCACACCTAGACCTGACTGGTTTACCCCTGCACATAGAAAGCTACATAGACAAGATGCACAGCCCAAAGGTGGGGAGGAAGCGCAGCCCAATATGTCGGGAGGGAGAGAGCACACCTCAACATTCTCCGGTCTGATTTGAGGCCTGCTGCCACATCTTGAGGTGAAATACAAGAGTTAGGGTCCGTCCCGATGGGTACGCCTTGTCGAGGTGGGATGACTTATATCCTTTTTTTTAATCAAAATGGTGTCAACCAAGTACCCGATGTCATTTTCACGCACTATTACTATTTATGTAGTTATTGCTTCTTGGTTTTTATCCCAGGTTTTGCTTTTAGGGCTCAGACTTACTTAGTCGCAATGTTTTAGAAAGGGATATAAGGAAAGCAATTTCTTATGATGGGGAAGAAAAATACTATGCTATTCTTGGCATGCTGGGAGATGTAGTGACCACTGCCGTGAAGTCTTCCTCCCTGGACTTTGTACCTGGCTGTGATCCACCAGTATTGCCAAACACAGCCTGGTTGTTCCTTGTGATCCTTCTTACCGCTCCTTTCCTCTTCTAAATCCAAACAGTTCCCCTGTCAGATGGCACACAAAGGTTCCCTTATGTGGGAGATAATAAAACCCTTTGTTATGTGAAGTGGGTTAATCGGGCCCCTCCTGACGTGGTCAGGGCTCTCAGATCTACCACTTAACCCCTGTCCTGTCAGCAGCCATCATGCCTGGCTGGAAGCTGAATGGGCCCTGGAAGTTTTTTCTATTTTTCTTGCTATGTTGAGTTGTGTAATCTAATATGCGTAGAGCACATCATGGCTTTAAAGCTCCTTCCTGGCATTGGGCAGATCATGCGTCTTTCACCATCTCTTAGAATAACCTTTTACGGAAAATAGTGCGTAAAAAAAAAAAATTTTATCACGATTTTTAAGCCAGGAAACTGGAGTTTTCGGCATCTCTACCACTACAGAATTTGGCACAAGGAAAGCCGAAAGATTACCTTAGGGCCTTGATGGCGGGTTCAGCATTACAAAAGCTTTGTGTCACCCAACCATGACGCTATAGCATCTATACTCTGAGATGAGAGGGTTTGGTGCATCTGGTTAAAACTCTTAGCGGTGTATGGGCTTAGCCACCAAGTGGAACGCCAAGGGGCTGTGAGAGGCTGAGAACTGATGGAAAACTCAAGATGAGTGGAACCCAAGACATAGAATCCTAGAACGTTCGAGATGGAAGGTTCCTCCAGGGTCGTCGTGTCCAACCCCCTGCTCCATGCAGGATTCACTAAACCATCTCCGACAGATGTCTGTCCAGTCTCTGTTTGAAGACTTCCTCTGAAGGAGAACTCGCCACCTCTCGTGGCCGCCTGTTCCACTCGTTGATCACCCTCAATGTCAAAAAGTTTAGGTGATCAACGATCATCCATCACCATGTATGGACAGGGAACTTGAGATGCGACCTAGAAAGACTGAGAGGTCACTCATGAGAGATGGACGCAAAGGTTCTGGAGTCAGACAGACTAGATTCTACAAAAGCCCCCAAAAGTTCAGCACAGTGCTAAGGACTGGTTGCCCACAGGCCAGATATAGACTCACGGGTGCTGCGAGTAGAAGACAAGAGGAAGCAACTATAGGGGGAAGGTGTAACGATACCAAAGTCTTTAGTAGCTTTGCTACTGTAGAAGAACAATGATGTGGATAACACCTGGGGGGCCAAGTGATGCAAAGTGTTGTATGACTTTCTCTTCTGTACGTTGTGGCTATATAATTTTCATTATATAATTATTGATCAGCCTTTGCAAATATATGATTTATTTTTGTTCTTTGTAATTTACTTCTTTACTTTATTTTGCCTCCTTCTCTCTGAAACACTAGGCTGCAGTTCTCGGTTCATGCTCTTTTAGAAGCTGCTTTTAATTGCTGCTGAGCAAGGTTTCCACAATGCACTTAAAGTATCTGTGTATGGGATTTCCTTATACCCCCTATCCTGTAGTGAGAGAGGGGAGGTGTATGTATGTGTATATATATATATATATATATATATATATATATATATATATATATATATATATATATATATATATATATATATATATATATATATATATATATATTATATAAAAAGTAACTTGAATTCAAGGTCTGAATCTTGCTTGGCAGCAGTTAAAAGAATCTTTTAAAGGAGCTTGAGCAGGGCATTTCAACAGCATTGAAGCATACTTTTTTTTAAGAGATAAGGAGGCAAAATAAAGTAATGAATGTATATTACAAAAAATGCATAAGGCTGGTGATTATAAAGGCATATGCCCAACTTGTTGGTATAGGTAATACCCCAAACATGACCTCTCAAGTAAAAAAAAAAAATCACAAACTGTTCTCCAAAATACTCCAGACACGTGTAGAAGTAAAGGACACCTGATGTACTAATATACGAGGAGTGTTCCCAAATACGTCCCACAATAAGTCATAATGACACCTATTCGGAGACCCTACCGGCCTGACTGTCCTCACCTCCAGAACTGGTGGCCAAGTTCAGCCCGTACCAATCACCTTCGTCATCCCTAATGCGCTCTTCTTGGCTGCTCTTTCATAGCTGTGGTCTGGATGGCCCAAAGAACGGGATCTAGGCAATTCCCTACTTTTCCACCCTCTATAACTGTGTTGGTCCTCTAATCAGAGTAGTGAGCTCCATACATAGAAATTGCGCTTGCGTTAGTTGACCTGGCCTGTCAATATGAATGGTGGGCCTATGTGTCCGCCACAGGGGGAACGGTGGAGACAATGCATAGACTTTTCTTCCATAGTTCTTCAGGTTATTTATTTATTTATTTATTTATTTTAAACTCCATAATCATCCTCCTCGCTCCTCTGTCCTCGGTCACACACTGATCTCCGCAGTTAAACATTTCACAGTCTGGGACCTTGCCGAGCTCCACATCACAGGACGTGTTATCTGTTGGCAAACACTACAGTCCGTAGAGTGGCCATTAGAGCCGCTTGGCCCTGTGTTATCACATGGGGCCTGTGCTAAGGGGCTCTTATCCAAGATAATATCCTCGCCTTCTGATATTTAAGGGGCACTTCCACCTAGAGTCCAACATTCCTTTAAAAGAGAAGTTCTCGAATTCTTTTCTTCCTTCAAGTGTTGCAAGAGTCTCTTTTCACGTTTTGTCATTTCTCCAGACAATCTCCCTTTTTGTAAATTTTTGGGTCATGTGTCCAAATATACCTCAAAGAATAGGACATGCCTCCCCGTCAAGGCCATGTCCTCAACCTCATACCCATAAATCATAAATTTGAGGAAAGTTCAAGACCAAACAGGCAATCCCTGCATGTGTGGTGCCTGTCGAACAGCCGGGAGACATGGAGCCACGGGGATTCGAACACATTTTTCGAGCACGCTGAAGACCCTGGTGGATAACACCTTATCTGAGAAGGTTCGCTCATCACTAGTTGTCTCTTCTTCTGGGCACCATCTTTTGGGCCACCGTTGGTGACTGGCTCGAAGGCCTGATCCTAAGCTGCAATGCCAAAGAAGTCAGGCAATTATATAGTCTTGTCCTTCTCCACTAGCGACACATTTTGCTTTCCAAGTCAAGCCAGTTTGGCCTACAGGTCCTTTTCTTAAAAAATATATTGTCCATAAACGTATACACCTATAAATGTTGTCAGCTGTGATATCTGACTCTTGGAAGAGCAGGAAGGTTGCTACAAGGTCCTGGGACCCAGTGCCACGTGCCTGCAACCTGGTCCTCCTCGATCAACTGTCATATAGAACTCATCTCCACACTTGCATCTTTTGGGTCCGGCGCTCGGGTGTGACCTCTTCTTATTGCTTTACTATACATAAGTCTGTGCATGGTTTTCGCATTGTGGATTTTTGGTTGCATCTTTATTGCTTCTTCACTTGTCAGACTGGTCATTCAGAGAGTCCCAGTTCTACAAGATCGGCAGTGACTGATTTTTTTTTTTTTTTTTTTCCATTATCATTTTTTTTTTCTATTTTTTAAAAATATTTTAAAAATTTCATTAATTTAGTCTATGCAGCTCATGTGCATGGATGGAGACTGGGGTGAAAAAGTTTCTCTTTAGGGGAAGGGAAGGAAAACAGAGAAGCTTCACAGGGAACTCCCACTGAGCACTGAACTAGCAACTCCCAAGTTTAGAGCTCAGGGGGTGTTCCCTGTGGAGCTGCAGGTTCTGACCTCAGTGTGTTCCCTGTGGAGCTGCTGGTTCAGAACACCCCTTGAGTTCTGACCTTGCATCTCCATAGGGAACACCCTCTGAGCTCTGAAATTGCAGCTCCACACGGGACAACCCCTGAGTTCTGAACTTGCACCTCCACACAGAGCACCCCCTGAGTTCTGAACCTTCAGCTCCACACGGAACACACCCTGAGTTCTGAAATTGCACCTCCACACAGAACACCCCCCCCCCCCCCCCCCGAGTTCTGAACTTGCTCCTCCACAGGGGACAACCCCTGAGTTTTGAACTTGCACCTTCACACTGAACAACCCCTGAGTTCTTAACTTGCACCTCTACACGAAACACCCTCTGAGTTCTGATCATGGAGATGCAGGTTCAGCGTTCAGTGGGTGTTATCTGTGGACCACTCCCTGAGCTCTCAACTTGCATCCCCACAAGCATATCTGTCACAGAAAGCAGAATTATATGGATATGACCTATACCATATTATTCTGACCATAAGATGCAGTTTTTTTCTCAAAATTTGGGAGGAAAGTGTGGGTGCGTCTTATGGTAGGGATGTAACGTGGGGAGGGGCAGCAGCGAGTGGGATTGCACTGGGAGGCAGGAGACGGAAAAATATCCCTGCTGGGCTTCAGGAATCAGTACTGGGGAAACCACATGGTCCCGATCATTAAAGTGCAGTGAATATTCATTAGCTGCTTCCCCGCCCACCTGTCAGCTGAGCAGTGAGTCAGGAGCAGCAAATGAATACTCCTTCACAGGGACACACATGGTTTCCCCAGCGCTGGATTCCTGCAGCGGCTGGGGAGATCTGTGTGTCTGGTGGAGGAGGCAGCAGCAGGGGCCAGAGGGGACAAGATCGTTGCATACCTGCCTGCCAGGGCTGTGCTGGGTGCTGAGTGCTCCAGCACAAGGACCTGTGTGATGTCATGAAGAGGGCAGGCTGGAGCATCACATGGCAGCACAGAGCCCTCCCTCTTCTGATGTCATTACAGGTCCAGCAGACACCACACTACAATCTGCTGGCTTCCTCCTGTGCTGTGGAGAGGCAACAAGAGGGAGCACTTTGTGGTGTCATGGGATGGGATGCTCCAGCATTTTACCTCACCACAGTGTGGCTGGCTGCCACAATTAAAAGGTTAGTCACTACAACATACAATAAAGCACTCTGCCACTTCTGTGGTGAACTATAACTCCCAGTATGCCATAGGTTCTGCAGGACATGCTGGGAGTTATAGTTCTCCCAATGGGATCTCAAAGCAGCACTCCAGTGTTATTTTTCAGTGCTGGAGTGGTGCTTTCAATATAAGCCCTGTGCCCCCATTCTTATACTCACCCTCCAGCATCTTCATACAGTACTTTACAGACACCACACTGGCCCCGCAGCACCATCTTCTACCCGAAGCTTCCAACATAATAACATACTATTATATATAATAACAACACATATAATAGTATGATTATGTTATTAAATATTTTACCACCTTTTTTGCTTCAAATATATTTTTCCCTATTTTCCACCTCCTAAAACCTGGGTGCGTCTTATAGTCCGGTGCGTCTTATAGTCAAAAAAATACGGGCAAATGGCCATGATGGAAAATCCCCTTATAATGCAGGAGTGCGACTTAGATGCTTTAGAGGGGAAATGCTTCCTTTATTTCTATAGAAGTTCCGCTACTTCATCCATATGCTGTCTGTGTGTCTTCTCTGTCCTGCGTCCTTACTCTTCCTCCATGCTATCCATAACTTTCATTTATCCCTATGATACATACAGCCTCCAATTATGCTTTCCCTAACCATTTTTCCAAATTTTCTAAAAAAAAAAAATATATATATATATATATATATATATATATATATATATATATATATATATATATATATATATATATCTATTGTATGAGGCCATGTTCACACTTTAGGGTTTGTTGCATTTTTTCACTTTAAAAAAAAAAAAAAATTTGCTGCATTTTTAAAATAATTGCATGTCAAGTCCTGAGTTCTATCCTCAGTGAGAAAAGAGAACGGCAAGAAATACAGTTGTATTATTTTTGTTCCATTTTTTTTTTTGCCGAAGCAGCAAGGTGTGAACATAGCCTAAATCAAGAGGAACAAAAAAAAATCTAATTTCCCTGTTCTCATTCTAGGGGGGACCCATTTCAGGTGAAAATGAATGTTGCCATCACCTGTGGCTACCTTGTCTATGGTAAAAATCCTACAATTGTAATATATCAAAAAGTTCCAAACTTCTGAGCATAGCCCAAATATATACGTCACACGGGGAGAGATTTTGGGGCATGATCCTGATTGGTCAATTTTTAGGGAGCATTTTGTTTCTAACTTTTTTTTTTTTTTTTGGGGGGGGGAGGGGGTTAAACATAACTTCTTACAATTTTGGGTTTTATTAAACATTTGCACCGTCTCGGCTCTTCATGACCCTTCACATTGAACTCTGTGGACATCAATCATCTGAGAGGAGCTCAGAAAGAGACAGATAAAACGGTTCCAAAATCTCTTCTGACGAGTTCACTGATGGATCCCCAGTTGACTCATTCTGCAGCCACTTAGAAAGTGCAGCGCAGAGGCTGTAGAATGCAAACGGTGCAAACTTTTTAATACCATCCAATTCAGAAAATTATTTTAGCCCTACAGTGAAATTTAAAGGGGGGGGGGGGGGGGGAGGATTTTTCTGAACATTCCTGATTTTTATAAATCACTACGGGTCCTAACGATCATAGGAACCTGGATCCCATCAGCACACATGCTCTTAATTAATGTGATTAGGAGGTGTGTGTGTGTGTGTGTGTGTGTGTGTGTGTATATATATATATATATATATATATATATATATATATATATATATATATATATATATATATATATATATATATATATATTGATATATTGGAATCTGTTTGATTCGTCCAATAACGATTATAGAAGCCATGGACGTGCATAGCTCCGCATAGGAGCTGTGAACCTAAACAGTAGGACATTTTTCATCAAGATTTAAAAAAAAAATTTTTTTATGAAATACAACTTATTGCAAAAGTATAAAGCTCATTGCGCCTACTGAGGACATAACAGGGGGCACAGAGGACGGCGCCAGGTTTTTATTGATGTAACCCAAAGCTGTTGTCACTTTCTGCATCCAAGGCAAATTTTTAGTAAATACTACTTGTTTTTTTTTTATTTTTTTTTATTTTGACAGATTTGCTGCTTTTTGCTCGTTTCTGGAAGGAGATGAGAGACCCTTACATGGTCTGTCACCATTTTGCAGTGATCTACGCGTATGGATACGTGCTGGTATGTACAGATCGCCCATCGCTACGGGGCTTCAAGGACTCGTCCCAGAAATGACTTTTACCAAACTATATAGAATTCATAACTACTTGGAATCTGAAAGGGAATTGCTTCCAAATTAAGGAAACCATATCAACCAAAGTTATAGATATTGCCCCCCCCCCCTCCCCCCCCAAAAAAAAAAATAAATTACGCTCATTAATAGCTTTGTACACTAGAGGGAGCTGTGACACTGCTATATGCAGTTTCTTGAGTCCAATTCTTCTGCAGAACTCTCCTCGATCTTCCTCTTTTAGCCTTTGGTGGTGAATCAAACATTCTGGTACATGAGGCCCTTTATCGTAACGATGAATGCAGCAAATTGTCTATATCTGATGCCTCCAGCAACTCCTCTCTTTTCTTACAGAATCGCGGCGTGCTGCCATATTTTGCTAATTTTCGATTGATATCCGAACTGTCAACTCCATTTGTGAATCAAAGGTAAGAAGAACCAAGCTACACCCGTCTGGTATATTACTGTACAGTATAATAGTAGTTATATTCCAGCACATAGGGGCAGTATTATAGTAGTTATATTCTTGTACATAGGGACAGTATTATAGTAGATATATTCCAGCACATAGGGGCAGTATTATAGTAGTTATATTCTTGTACATAGGGGGCAGTATTATAGTAGTTATATTCTTGTACATAGGAGCAGTATTATAGTAGTTATATTCTTGTACATAGGGACAGTATTATAGTAGATATATTCCAGCACATAGGGGCAGTATTATAGTAGTTATATTCTTGTACATAGGGGGCAGTATTATAGTAGTTATATTCTTGTACATAGGAGCAGTATTATAGTAGTTATATTCTTGTACATAGGGGGCAGTATTATAGTAGTTATATTCTTGTACATAGGAGCAGTATTATAGTAGTTATATTCTTGTACATAGGAGCAGTATTATAGTAGTTATATTCTTGTACATTGGAGCAGTATTATAGTAGTTATATTCTTGTACATAGTGGGCAGTATTATAGTAGTTATATTCTTGTACATTGGAGCAGTATTATAGTAGTTATATTCTTGTACATAGTGGGCAGTATTATAGTAGTTATATTCTTGTACATAGGAGCAGTATTATAGTAGTTATATTCTTGTATATAGGGGCAGTATTATAGTAGTTATATTCTTGTACATAGGGGCAGTATTATAGTAGTTATATTCTTGTATATAGGGGGCAGTATTATAGTAGTTATATTCTTGTACATTGGAGCAGTATTATAGTAGTTATATTCTTGTACATAGTGGGCAGTATTATAGTAGTTATATTCTTGTACATAGTGGGCAGTATTATAGCAGTTATATTCTTGTACATAGGAGCAGTATTATAGTAGTTATATTCTTGTACATAGTGGGCAGTAATATAGCAGGTATATTCTTGTACATAGGAGCAGTATTATAGTAGTTATATTCTTGTACATTGGAGCAGTATTATAGTAGTTATATTCTTGTACATAGTGGGCAGTATTATAGTAGTTATATTCTTGTACATAGGGGGCAGTATTATAGTAGTTATATTCTTGTACATAGGAGCAGTATTATAGTAGTTATATTCTTGTACATAGGAGCAGTATTATAGTAGTTATATTCTTGTACATTGGAGCAGTATTATAGTAGTTATATTCTTGTACATAGTGGGCAGTATTATAGTAGTTATATTCTTGTACATAGGAGCAGTATTATAGTAGTTATATTCTTGTACATAGGGGCAGTATTATAGTAGTTATATTCTTGTACATAGGTGCAGTATTATAGTAGTTATATTCTTGTACATAGGAGCAGTATTATAGTAGTTATATTCTTGTACATAGGAGCAGTATTATAGTAGTTATATTCTTGTATATAGGGGGCAGTATTATAGTAGTTATATTCTTGTACATTGGAGCAGTATTATAGTAGTTATATTCTTGTACATAGTGGGCAGTATTATAGTAGTTATATTCTTGTACATAGTGGGCAGTATTATAGCAGTTATATTCTTGTACATAGGAGCAGTATTATAGTAGTTATATTCTTGTACATAGTGGGCAGTAATATAGCAGGTATATTCTTGTACATAGGAGCAGTATTATAGTAGTTATATTCTTGTACATAGGGGCAGTATTATAGTAGTTATATTCTTGTACATAGGGGCAGTATTATAGTAGTTATATTCTTGTATATAGGAGCAGTATTATAGTAGTTATATTCTTGTACATAGGGAGCAGTATTATAGTAGTTATATTCTTGTACATAGGGACAGTATTATAGTAGTTATATTCTTGTACATAGGAGGCAGTATTATAGTAGTTATATTCTGGATAACCGATTCCCTAGCATTACTGTATCTGCAGTGAGTGGATTACATTTTACTCCACCATCCTATGGTTTCTCATCATGTCTTTTTATTTTCTGTTCTCCAGGTGGTTTTTTGATGCTGTTAATATGCCCCGCTCTTCTAAGCCTTTTTTGGTGAATGCATTAGCTATGGCCGTTGTCTTCTTCCTTGTCCGAATCGCAGTGATCCCAAGCTACTACTCTCAAGTTTTTGCCACATTTGGCACGGAGGGTTATATCCGTCTGGGCATCGGGCCACAGGTAGCATGGATAGTGTCCTCTGTGATCTTGGATATCCTCAACGTCTTCTGGATGTATAAAATTATGTTTGGATTTTATCGGGTTGTAAAATCAAAACCTGGAGGAAAACCTACAAGGAACCATGCCGACTGAGTACTTGTGAACGAACAGGATGCAGAGTCACCTTTTTTGTTGGGGCCACATCCTAGGAGAACATGGATACATCATGGCCCCTCACTGTGGACCATACCAAGAAGAGACGTTTTCATGGTTCAGCCTTTCTCATTCTGGATCATACCAAAAGGGGGTTATTGTCGATACCACCTAATATTGTATCTCAAAAAATTGTTTTAAATCTTGAAGAAGTAAATTTGATTATTTTTTAAAAAATTGTTGTTGAGAAATCGAGACCAATAGCATCTGATCCGATGATGTCTCTGAATGAATAAACAGTACTATACTTGATAAAACTGGTGAGGGTTTGTAGATTCCAAAAAATATTTGGTAGGTGATCTATTCGGTTACTCCAAAAAGAGAAGAAACTCCTTAATTTTTATTTGTAGAGTCTTTGAGGAACCCAGCAGCAAGTATGTAGATCCCCTGCGGTGCCCCCAGAGGAGAAGTAAAGTATTACAATGGGTGGATGTGTTGAGTCCTCCAATGGGCGATACTTGCCAAATTTAGTCTACGTCTCGCCCACAAAGGCTGCTTTGTATGAATGGAGATATACAGAGTGGAGAGCAGTACATAATGTTGTTAGTGATGATGGATAACTAGTGAATATAAAATTATGATGTCTCCTTGCTACTCAAAAAAACACTGTTCTGATGCCAAAATTCAAAACGGATGTCAACCAATCATGTACCATTTATAATAGTGGTGTCTTTATGTCACACTTGGACATTTGGGCCCCTGTAGACATTGGGGTCCGGGTTTATCCTCTGCCCCCTATAGCTACGTTCCCCCCCTATGATGTATGTCTCTCTATATAACTATGGTTTAGTGTCTGATCACGTCGTCCCATCAGTATCGGCCGTTCGTTATCCATGGGAATGATTTTTCCAATACCAATGGGTTAGAGACGAACATCAGTGCCAACCGGAGCGGAGTAACCCCATAACTAATGTTCTACAGATCAAATCTAGATTTCTGTAGAAATTGATGAGGAATAGAGGAATATATATATTTTTTCTAATAGTTGGTTTTCAATCTATGATTTTTGGAGCATAAAAAATATTCTTTAAATAAACCCGGTTCCCAGATACGATTCTTCCGTCTGATGTTGCTATTAACGAGTTCTCCGCCGCTGCCTCCAATCGTCAGGACATTTACACCATTGACTGATGGACTGGTAGTCTGGTCACCGGCTGCTCCATCGTAATAAAAGAGGGCGCTGTGAATAACAAAAATAACAAGAATACACTATGTAAGAGACAGTGGTGTACAGAACAGCAGAGAAAGCTCTATAATGAGGGGCGGCACCATATACAGTACAGACCAAAAGTTTGGACACACCTTCTCATTTAAAGATTTTTCTGTGTTTTCATGACTATGAAAATTGTACGTTCACACTGAAGGCATCAAAACTATGAATTAACACATGTGGAATTATATACTTAACAAAAAAGTGTGAAACAACTGAAATTATGTCTTATATTCTAGGTTCTTCAAAGTAGCCACCTTTTGCTTTGATGACTGCTTTGCACACTCTTTGCATTCTCTTGATGAGCTTCAAGAGGTAGTCACCGGGAATGGTCTTCCAACAATCTTGAAGGAGTTCCCAGAGATGCTCAGCATTTGTTGGCCCTTTTGCCTTCACTCTGCGGTCCAGCTCACCCCAAACCATCTCGATTGGGTTCAGGTCTGGTGACTGTGGAGGCCAGGTCATCTGGCGTAGCACCCCATCACTCTCCTTCTTGGTCAAATAGCCCTTACAAAGCCTGGAGGTGTGTTTGGGGCCATTGTCCTGTTGAAAAATAAATGATGGTCCAACTAAACGCAAACCGGATGCTGCTGCAAGATGTTGTGGTAGCCATGCTGGTTCAGTATGCATTCAATTTTTAATAAATCCCCAAAAGTGTCACCAGCAAAGCACCCCCTCACCATCACACCTCCTCCTCCATGCTTCACGGTGGGAACCAGGCATGTAGAGTCCATCCGTTCACCTTTTCTGCGTCGCACAAAGACACGGTGGTTGGAACCAAAGATCTCAAATTTGGACTCATCAGACCAAAGCACAGATTTGCACTGGTCTAATGTCCATTCCTTGTGTTCTTTAGTCCAAACAAGTCTCTTCTGCTTGTTGCCTGTCCTTAGCAGTGGTTTTCTCGCAGCTACTTTACCATGAAGGCTGTTGTGAGTTCTGTTTTTGGGCTCCCTCTGGTGGTTACTGATGGTACTGGGTGACTTGTCTTTCCTGGGTTTCTGGGTTCCACCTGTTCCATCAGCATATGGGAGTTTCCTATTTAACCTGGCTTTGCTGGCATTTCCTCGCCGGTTATCAATGTATCCAGTGTGTCTTGTTACCTCTGCTCCCTGCTCCTAGAACCTTCTGGACAAGCTAAGTTTGGATTTTCCTGTTTTGTGTTTTGCTTAATTTGGTTTTTAGTCCAGCCTGCAGATATGTGATTCCCTGCTGCTGGTTGCTCTAGTGGGCTGAAATTGCTTTTCATGTACCATGAGTTGGCACATGAGTTCAAGTAATTTCAGGATGGTTTTTTGAAGGGTTTTTCGCTGACCGCGCAGTTCACTTTTGTATCCTCTGCTATCTAGCTTTAGCGGGCCTCATTTTGCTGAAACTGTTTTCATACTACGTATGTGCTTTCCTCTCATTTCACCGTCATTATATGTGGGGGGCTGCTATTTGCTGTGGGGTATTTCTCTGGAGGCAAGAGAGGTCTGTGTTTCTTCTGATAGGGGAAGTTAGATCTTCGGCTGGAGCGAGACGTCTAGGATCATCGTAGGCACGTTCCCCGGCTACTTTTATTTGTGTGTTAGGTTCAGGGTCGCGGTCAGCTCAGGTTCCATCGCCCTAGAGCTTGTTTGTATCTGTGCTTGTCCTTTTTGTGATCCCCTGCCATTGGGATCATGACAGAAGGCCTGCTGCACAAAGTCTCCTCTTAACAGTTGTTGTTGAGATGTGTCTGCTGCTAGAACTCTGTGTGGCATTGACCTGGTCTCTAATCTGAGCTGCTGTTAACCTGCGATTTCTGAGGCTGGTGACTCAGATAAATTTATCCTCAGAAGCAGAGGTGACTCTTGGTCTTCCTTTCCTGGGGCGGTCCTCATGTGAGCCAGTTTCTTTGTAGCGCTTGATGATTTTTGCAACTGCACTTGGGGACACTTTCAAAGTTTTCCCAATTTTTCGGACTGACTGATCATTTCTTAAAGTAATGATGGCCACTCGTTTTTCTTTACTTAGCTGCTTTTTTCTTGCCATAATACAAATTCTAACAGTCTATTCAGTAGGACTATCAGCTGTGTATCCACCAGACTTCTGACCATCACAACTGATGGTCCCAACTATCAGTTGTTTCACACTTTTTTGTTAAGTATATAATTCCACATGTGTTAATTCATAGTTTTGATGCCTTCAGTGTGAATTTACAATTTTCATACTCGTGAAAATACAGAAATATCTTTAAATGAGGTTTCGAAACTTTTGGTCTGTACTGTACAACTAGAGAGGATGGTACGTGATAAGTTTTATACATAATAAAAGAGGAATCTAACTAAGAATGGCACAATACATAATACGTAAGTACACTACATACTAAGGGACTGTGCTATACATAAGTGAGTACAAGTACACTATACGCTAAGGGACTGTGCTATACATTCTCCTCCCTCTGTTTGTAAGTCCATTATAAGTCCCCCTTCCTCCCATCCCAATCCCCCATATCCCTCATTCTCCTCCCCCCCCGCATCGCATCATTGTCCCCTCCCCCACCTCTATCATTGCCCTCTCCACCAACCCATCATTGCACTCTCCACCACCTCCATCATTGCCCTCTCCACCTCCCCATCATTGCCCTCCCCATCACCTCAATCATTGCCTTCTCCCGAACTTCCATCATTGCCATCTCCATCACCCCAATCATTGCCCTCCCCATCACCTCCATCATTGCCCTCTCCACCACCCCAATCATTATTTTCCCCACCACCCCAATCATTGTTCTCCCCACCACCTCCATCATTGCCCTCCCCACCACCCCAATCATCGTTCTCCCCCACCACACCCATCATTGCCCCCTTCCCCACCTCCATCATTGCCCCCTTCCCCACCTCCATCATTACCCTCTCCACCACCCCAATCATTGTTTTCCCCCACCACCTTCACCATTGCCCTCTCCACCACCTCCATCATTGCACTCTCCACCACCCCAATCATTGTTCTCCCCCACCACTCCCATCATTGCCCTCTCCCCACCTCCATCATTACCCTCGCCACCACCCCAATCATTGTTCTCCCCCACCACTCCAATCATTGTTCTCCCCCACCACTCCCATCATTGCCCTCTCCCCACCTCCATCATTACCCTCGCCACCACCCCAATCATTGTTCTCCCCCACCACTCCAATCATTGTTCTCCCCCACCACTCCCATCATTTCCCTCTCCCCACCTCCATCATTACCCTCTCCACCTCCATCATTGCCCTCTTCCTCACCTCCATCATTGCCTTCTCCACCACCTTCATCATTGCCCTCTCCATCATTGCCCTCTCCACCACATCCATCATTGCCTTCTTCACCACCTCCATCATTGCCTCCACCACCACTACCCCCATCATGGCCTACACAGACACACCACCGTTCACCTCTCCGCACCACACACACACACACACACCGCTCAGCTCTCCACACCCCCCTCAGCCACAGCATCTTCGTCGCCAGCAGTTTTCTGACACAGGCGTGCGCTGAATGCTGATATCATCCAGCCACGTGGCTATGTCAGACAGAAAGCTCCATGCAGGAAGCAGAGGATGGATTGCTGCAGCTCTGCTCCACTGCCATTTTCTCCTGTAGGCATCGGAGCTGCAGAGATTGCTCCTTGCCCTCCGCACATGAGAGCATTCTGGCCAGGGACCCCCAGAACCTCGGGGCCAGTGAAACAGACCAGATTGCTCTCAGTGTTATCCACCCTGAAGGGGTACCCGTCTACCTTCGGGCCCTGGTGTAGCTGCGCTGGCTGCACATGCGGTATGTCCGCCCCTGATGGAGCGGGCTCATGGGGTAAGCTAGCCCCATACCCGGCATGTATTACAGCCAGGACCTGCCACTAACAATCGTAGGTTGAGTTATGCTTCGTCCGCGATTGTTAACCTGTTAACACGCACTGGCATGCTTGCGCGTCATTCTCTCTGGCCATCGGGGCGGCTGTGACATGATCGAGGGTCGTCGAAGGGTTGTCATAACAGCTGAGGGTCTACTGAAGCCCCCTGTGCTTGTCATTACGGAGCTCCTTTGTAAACCTGCCTGTGACCGAAAGAAATTCAAGAACATCAAAATTAAATTTTTGGGTTTCTGCAATTCCATAAAAAAATGCTGTAACAAACTATCAAAAAGCCACACCTATTGCAAAATGGTACTAATAAAAACGTTGTCTCGTCCCCCCAAAAAATCAGCCATCACACAAGTCCATCAGCCGAAAAATTTAAATGTTATGGATCTCGACACGACCCCCCCAAATTTTTTATTTTTTTTTTTCAAATTTCAGATTTTTTTTCACTGCTAAAATAATAAAAAACCTGCATATGTTGGGTATCACCGCAATCATATTGATGAGGAGAATCATACTGCAAGGTCATTTATACAACAAAATGTACACAGTAAAAACAATTCCCAAAATAATCAAAGTCAGATTTGCATTTTTTTCGCAATTTTATCACACCTGGAATGTTTTCCTGATTTCCGGTACACTATGTGGTAAAATAAATGGTGTTCAAAAGTACAACTAGTCCCGCAAAAAAACAAGCCATAATATGTCCTGCTGATATGAAAACATCTTTTTATTAATTTATTTCATACATTTCTCCATGTGGGCTTTATTGGCAATTTTTTGATCTATGGCGATGTTGGGATAGTTCTAGCCATAGAGTGACTATTTTTTTTAAAACATCATATTAATATATTAACTATGTACCACCAGAATGTTTATCTCTGAAGTTAAACCTTTTTAATGTCATTTTTTTTTAAATGATTTGCGTATATATTTATGCAATAAATATTGATTATTATATAATTTTTTGTTTTTAGGGGAGCAATTTCCTATAGGCTGTTTTTCTGTTTGTTCATACCCTCTTTAATATGAATGACCTCTTTTTGGGAATTACAGGAAAGAGCTAAAGCCATGATGAGCCACAGCCGTCACTGACATCAGTGGGAGAATTTTGCATACTTGTTATTGCAGGCTGAGGAGCCCAGAAGCAGGTGATGCTGGTACATAGAAATGCACAGCAATGTAAAGCTGTATCTCTATGTCCCTGTATTCTAGAGGAAGAGTAAAAAATATTTTTTTTCTTCCCATAAAATTATTAAAAATAATGAAAAACAATTGAAATAATATCCTCTTTATACTCTTTTTGAACAAAAAAATAAACATCATAAACTGGCAAATAACATGGACATTTTTGAGTTCCTGTAATTGTAATGACTCCACAACACAGCGATCATATTATTTACAGTGTTCGGTGAATGGTGCAAAAAAAAATGATGCGATTGATATTTTTTATTTTATTAAAACCATAAAAAACTGTCATAAAAATGTACAGTAGCGTAAATGCTGCGTTCTCCTGTACCACTGACCTGGACGCCGGACCGGAATCAAAGGAATCGATCACTCATCTCTAGTCCCAGCCATCCTGGATACAGCAAACAGTCCCGGATTTGGGTCTACATCCTATAGTCTCGAGAATCTGCTGAATTTCTATCACCGACACTATTCCTCTAACATCTCCTCCTGCCGCGGTAGAAACACATGGTAAATAATTGTGGATAGGGGTTTGGCCAGGGGCATGGACAAAATTTGTGCCCCGCATAATTTATCCTTCTTTCTGTTCTTCAAAAGTTGGGAGGTATGTGTAAGCGTAGTCAGAAAAGACAATGACCTGGTAGCAGAGGTCAAGCAGAGTCAGGTATGTGGTAATAGAAATGGGCAGTGGAACCAGTCGAGGCTTCGGTAATCATGGTGTAACAGACCGGGCAGACTAACTGGGCAGGAGAGAATTTCATGTGTTCTTATACATAGCATCATTCAGAGAATTCCTGCTCTTAAATATTTAAAGGGGTTGTCCGGGTCTACATTACTTTTCTACCATGGGCCTAAGATCTAACAGGCAGGCATTTGCGAACTATCTGCCTGTTGGGCCCGGAGCTGATCTTTTTTGGGTCAGAGTTGTCACGGACCTCTCCTGCCGGTGATTCTTGCAGCTCTCGCTCTGCTCTTTTGATGGGGCGTGACTGTTGATGTCATATTGATTGACAGGCCAACTTACCGCTGCCTAAATGTACGGACACAGCTGTCAATCAGCATGAAGTTGGCAGTCACGCCTCATTGACCAAGCAGACCAGTAGAGGAAGAGCTGTTCTGTTGATGTGAAACAGCAGAGTTGCTGTCAGGAGCGGTCCACGAGCGATATGAGCTGCCGCGGGAAGAACAAGCAGGTAGTTAGCAATTACCTGCCTGTTAGTGCTTAAGCCCATTGCATTTATTTTTAATTAAAAAATGTTATTACATCTCATCCCGGAAGCCTGGAAAAAAGAAGAGCTGCTCTGTTGACGAGAAGCAGCAGAATCGCCATCAGGAGTGGTCCGGGAGCGATCCAAGCTGCCGCCGGGTAGAACAGGCAGATAATAAGCATAATAATAATTACCTGCCTGTTAGTTCTTAGGCCCATTATAAGAAGAAAACACTGAGATAGAAAATCTGCATTTTTTTTAATTAGAAAATGTTATTACTAGGGTTGAGCGAAACGGGTCGTTCATTTTCAAAAGTCGCCGACTTTTGGCAAAGTCGGGTTTCATGAAACCCGATCCGACCCCTGTGCGGGGTCGGCCATGCGGTACGCGACTTTCGCGCCAAAGTCGCGTTTCAATGACGCGAAAAGCGCCATTTCTCAGCCAATGAAGGTAAACGCAGAGTGTGGGCAGCGTGATGACATAGGTCCTGGTCCCCACCATCTTAGAGAAGGGCATTGCAGTGATTGGCTTGCTGTCCGCGGCGTCACAGGGGTTATAAAGGGGAGTTCCCGCCGACCGCCATCTTACTGCTGCTGATCTAAGCTTAGGGAGAGGTTGCTGCCGCTTCGTCAGAAGCAGGGATAGCGTTAGGCAGGGTCCATTAACCACCAAACCGCTTGTGCTGTAGCGATTTCCACTGCCCAACACCACCTTCGGTGTGCAGGGACAGTGGAAGCTACATTTTTTTTTTCCCCCTCAGCGCTGTAGCTCATTGGGCTGCCCTAGAAGGCTCCCTGATAGCTGCATTGCTGTGTGTACGCCGCTGTGCAAACCAACTGCTTTTTTCAAAGCACAAATCCTCTTGTTCCTTCCTTTCTGCACAGCTATCTTGTTTGTTTGTCCACACTTTTTATTTAATTTGTGCATCAGTCCACTCCTTATTGCTGCCTGCCATACCTGGCTGAGATTACTGCAGGGAGATAGTAATTGAAGGACAGTCCCTGTTTTTTTTTTTTTTTGTGGGAGATTAAGATTGACATTTCTGCTAGAGTGCCATCCCTGTGTGTGTCATCTCTCACTCAGTGGGCCATAGAAAGCCTATTTATTTTTTTGCTTGATTTCGGTTATAAAATCTACCTGAAAAAATCACTATATCAATCAGTGGGAGAAAAATATTGGCCTCGGGGCTTGTGTGCCACTCCTGACTCCTGTGTGTGCCATCTCTCACTCAGTGGGCCATAGAAAGCCTATTTATTTATTTTTTTTTGCTTTATTTGGGTTCTAAATTCTACCTGAAAAAATCAATAAATCAATCAGTGGGAGATTAATATTGGCCTTTGGGCTTGTGTGCCAGTCCTAAGCGTGCCATCTCTCTCTCTCAGATAGTGGGCCATAGAAAGCCTATTTATTTATTTTTTTTTTATTGGGTTTATAAATTTTCCCTGGAAAAAAAAAAAAAGTGGGAGATTAATATTGGCCTCTGGGCTTGTGTGCCAGTCCTGAGCGTGCCATCTCTCTCACAAATAGTGGGCCATAGAAAGCCTATTTATTTATTTTTTTTTGGTTTTATAAATTCTCCCTTACAAAAAAAAAGGGAGATTAATATTGGCCTTTGGGCTTGTGTGCCAGTCCTAAGCGTGCCATCTCTCTCTGTCTCTCAGATAGTGGGCCATAGAAAGCCTATTTATTATTTTTTTTATTGGGTTTATAAATTTTCCCTGGAACAAAAAAAAAAAAGTGGGAGATAAATATTGGCCTCTGGGCTTGTGTGCCACTCCTGACTCCTGTGTGCGTCATCTCTCACTCAGTGGGCCATAGAAAGCCTTTTTTTGTTTTATTTGTTTTCTAAATTCTCCCTGAAAAAATCATTTTATTTTCTTTGGTTTCTAAATTCTTCCTGAAAAAATCATTTTATTCTATTTTTTTTTTTTCCTAAAGTCTCCCTGAAAAAAAAAAAAAAAAAAAAAAAATCAGTGGGAGATTAATATTGCCCTTTCTGCTTGTGTGCCAGTCTTGACTCCTGGGTGTGCCATCTCTCTCTCTCTCTCCAATTGTGGGCCATAGAAAGCCTATTATTTTTTTAGCTTGATTTGGGTTCCAAAATCTACCTGAAAAAATCACTACATCAATCAGTGGGAGATAAATATTGGCCTCTGGGCTTGTGTGCCACTCCTGACTCCTGTGTGCGTCATCTCTCACTCAGTGGGCCATAGAAAGCCTTTTTTTGTTTTATTTGTTTTCTAAATTCTCCCTGAAAAAATCATTTTATTTTATTTGGTTTCTAAATTCTTCCTGAAAAAATCATTTTATTCTATTTTTTTTTTCCTAAAGTCTCCCTGAAAAAAAAAAAAAAAAAAAAAAATCAGTGGGAGATTAATATTGCCCTTTCTGCTTGTGTGCCAGTCTTGACTCCTGGGTGTGCCATCTCTCTCTCTCTCTCCAATTGTGGGCCATAGAAAGCCTATTATTTTTTTAGCTTGATTTGGGTTCCAAAATCTACCTGAAAAAATCACTACATCAATCAGTGGGAGATAAATATTGGCCTCTGGGCTTGTGTGCCACTCCTGACTCCTGTGTGCGTCATCTCTCACTCAGTGGGCCATAGAAAGCCTTTTTTTGTTTTATTTGTTTTCTAAATTCTCCCTGAAAAAATCATTTTATTTTATTTGGTTTCTAAATTCTTCCTGAAAAAATCATTTTATTCTATTTTTTTTTTCCTAAAGTCTCCCTGAAAAAAAAAAAACAAAAAAAACAAATCAGTGTGAGATTAATATTGCCCTTTCTGCTTGTGTGCCAGTCTTGACTCCTGGGTGTGCCATCTCTCTCTCTCTCTCTCTCTCCAATTGTGGGCCATAGAAAGCCTATTATTTTTTTTAGCTTGATTTGGGTTCCAAAATCTACCTGAAAAAATCACTACATCAATCAGTGGGAGATAAATATTGGCCTCTGGGCTTGTGTGCCACTCCTGACTCCTGTGTGCGTCATCTCTCACTCAGTGGGCCATAGAAAGCCTTTTTTTGTTTTATTTGTTTTCTAAATTCTCCCTGAAAAAATCATTTTATTTTCTTTGGTTTCTAAATTCTTCCTGAAAAAATCATTTTATTCTATTTTTTTTTTTTCCTAAAGTCTCCCTGAAAAAAAAAAAAAAAATCAAATCAGTGGGAGATTAATATTTACATTTGTGCTTCAGTGACAGTCCTGCGTGTGTGGCATCTCTCTCATTTGTTGCCACCAACAACAGAGTGTGTAACATTGTGCCTGATTTTCGTTGTGGTCTCACTCACCTGTAAAGGGGTAGCTAAATCATACTGAAGTTATAGCTCACCGTGTAATTTGTGTGACAGCAACAACGTTAGTTTGTTTACGTTTTTAAAACAATGAGGAAGTATGGTGGAAGAGGTCGTGGCCGGGGGCGTTCATTGTCAGCTGGTAATGAGGGTAGTGGTAGTGGTGGAGCATCAGCTGGTCGTGGGAAAAAAAATATTGCACCTAAGTCTGGAGCTGTGGAGCCAGGTTCGTTGTCTGGCTACACAAGGCCTCGAACGCTCCCTTTTCTGGGAGTAGGAAAACCGCTTTTAAAGCCGGAGCAGCAAGAGCAAGTTTTGGCTTATCTTGCTGACTCAGCCTCTAGCTCTTTTGCCTCCTCTCGTGAAACTGGTAAATGTCAAAGCAGCGCGTCGTTAGTGGATGTTCACGGTCAGGGACAAGTCGCTTCCTTGTCCTCTTCAGCAAAAACAACAACAGAGAAGAATGCAGCAGGCGACACAACGGGTTACTCCATGGAGCTCTTTACACATACCGTCCCTGGCTTAGAAAGTGAAGCAGTTAACAGTCCATGCCCATTACAAGTTGAATCTGACATGGAGTGCACTGATGCACAGCCACAGCCAGACTACTATGCTGGTCCTTTGACTCAGACCACAACATTGCCCTCGCAGGGTGCTGATCAAGAATCAGACCCTGATGAGACTATGTTGCCCCATCACGAACGCTATACCACCGACCGACACGGTGACACAGACGAAGTTGCACACGAGCTACAAGAAGAGGTAATAGATGACCCAGTTCTTGACCCCGATTGGCAGCCATTGGGGGAACAGGGTGCAGGCGGCAGCAGTTCTGAAGCGGAGGAGGAGGGGCCGCAGCAGGCATCAACATCGCAACAGGTTCCATCTGCCGGGCCCGTATCTTGCCCAAAACGCGTGGCAAAGCTAAAACCTGTTGGAGGACAGCGTGGCCATCCGGTTAAAGCTCAGTCTGCAATGCCTGAAAAGGTATCCGATGCTAGAAAGAGTGCAGTCTGGCATTTTTTTAAACAACATCCAATTGATCAGCGCAAAGTCATCTGTCAAAAATGTTCAACTACCTTAAGCAGAGGACAGAATCTGAAAAGTCTCAATACAAGTTGCATGCATAGACATTTAACCACCATGCATTTGCAAGCCTGGACTAACTACCAAACGTCCCTTAAGGTTGTAGCACCCTCGGCCAATGAAGCTAGTCAGCAACGCAACATCCCTTCCGGCAGTGTAGGGCCACCATTTTCCGCACCACCTGCAGTATCTGTGCAGGTTTCTTTGCCAGGCCAAAGCCGTCAGGGTCAGGGAATCACCAGTTTCGTAGTAGGAAACACTGCATCTAGGGCACCGGTGGCAACAATACCATCTCCCACCGTCTCTCAGTCTGCCATGTCCACCGGCACCCCCGCTAGTTCCACGATCTCCAGCTCTCCAGTCCAGCTCACCCTACATGAGACTATGGTTAGAAAAAGGAAGTACTTAGCCTCGCATCCGCGTACACAGGGTTTGAACGCACACATAGCTAGACTAATCTCGTTAGAGATGATGCCCTACCGGTTAGTTGAAAGCGAAGCTTTCAAAGCCCTGATGGACTACGCTGTACCACGCTACGAGCTACCCAGTCGACACTTTTTTTCCAGAAAAGCCATCCCAGCCCTCCACCAGCATGTTAAAGAGCGCATCGTCCATGCACTCAGGCAATCTGTGAGCACAAAGGTGCACCTGACAACAGATGCATGGACCAGTAGGCATGGCCAGGGACGTTACGTGTCCATCACGGCACACTGGGTAAATGTGGTGGATTCAGGGTCCACAGGGGACAGCAAGTTTGGGACAGTTCTGCCTAGCCCACGGTCTAGTAAACAGTTGTCTGTAGCCGTTCGCACCCCCTCCCCCTCCTCCTCCTCTTCGTCCTCCTGCAGAAGCGAGAGCTCGTCCACAGACCGCAGTCGCACAACCACTCCATCCGCAGCTGCCACTGTTGCACACCAGGTCTCCCATTATGGGGCAGCTACTGGCAAACGTCAGCAGGCTGTATTGGCTATGAAGTGTTTGGGCGACAACAGACACACCGCGGAAGTTCTGTCCGAGTTCTTGCAGAAAGAAACGCAGTCGTGGCTGGGCACTGTAGATCTTGAGGCAGGCAAGGTAGTGAGTGATAACGGAAGGAATTTCATGGCTGCCATCTCCCTTTCCCAACTGAAACACATTCCTTGCCTGGCTCACACCTTAAACCTGGTGGTGCAGTGCTTCCTGAAAAGTTATCCGGGGTTATCCGACCTGCTCCTCAAAGTGCGTGGACTTTGCTCACATATCCGCCGTTCGCCCGTACACTCCAGCCGTATGCAGACCTATCAGCGTTCTTTGAACCTTCCCCAGCATCGCCTAATCATAGACGTTGCAACAAGGTGGAACTCAACACTGCACATGCTTCAGAGACTGTGTGAACAGAGGCGGGCTGTTATGTTTTTGTGGGAGGATACACATACACGGGCAGGCAGTAGAATGGCAGACATGGAGTTGTCAGGTGTGCAGTGGTCGAAGATTCAAGACATGTGTCAAGTCCTTCAGTGTTTTGAGGAATGCACACGGCTGGTTAGTGCAGACAACGCCATAATAAGCATGAGCATCCCCCTAATGCGTCTGCTGATGCAAAGTTTGACGCACATAAAGGATCAGGCGTCTGCAGCTGAGGAAGAGGAAAGCCTTGATGACAGTCAGCCATTGTCTGGCCAGGGCAGTGTACAGGACGAGGTAGCGGGCGAAGAGGAGGAGGAGGACGAGGAGGATGATGGGGATGATTATATTTTTAATGAGGAAGCTTTTCCGGGGCCACTGGAAATTGGTGGCGCGGCAAGGCCGGGTTCTGGTTTTTTGAGGGACACAAGTGACGTTGATTTGTCTGAAACTGCCCCTCAACCAAGCACAACCGCAGATTTGAGAACTGGAACTTTGGCCCACATGGCGGATTATGCCTTACGTATCCTCAAAAGGGACACACGCTTAACTAAAATGATGAACGATGACGATTACTGGTTGGCCTGCCTCCTTGATCCTCGCTATAAAGGCAAATTGCAAAATATAATGCCACATGAGAACTTGGAACTAATATTAGCAACAAAACAATCAACTTTTGTTGACCGTTTGCTTCTGGCATTCCCTGCACACAACGCCCGTGATCGTTTTAACACGAGCTGCAGGGGCCAGCAGACCGGAGGAGTTAGAGGGGCAGAAATCAGAAGTGGCGTTGGCCAGAGGGGTTTTCTGACCAGGTTGTGGAGTGATTTTGCTATGACCGCAGACAGGACAGGTACTGCAGCATCAATTCAAAGTGACAGGAGACAACATTTGTCCAGTATGGTTACAAACTATTTTTCATCCCTTATCGATGTTCTCCCTCAACCGTCATTCCCATTTGATTACTGGGCATCAAAATTAGACACCTGGCCAGAATTGGCAGAATATGCATTGCAGGAGCTTGCTTGCCCGGCAGCTAGTGTCCTATCATAAAGAGTATTCAGTGCTGCAGGTTCAATACTAACAGAAAAAAGGACTCGTCTGGCTACCCAAAATGTAGATGATCTAACCTTCATTAAAATGAACCACAACTGGATTTCGAAATCTTTTGCCCCACCTTGCCCGGCTGACACCTAGCTTTCCTATGAAAAGGTCTTGCCTGTGGACTATTCTGAATGCCTTTTCCAATCTCGTAATTTTCTGCACCTGATTGTCCAGCATACGACATGTTTACACCTCACTAAATGGCCAAACTCCCCACACGGGGCCGTGGTATCGACACTTGGCGACAGCACCCGTGAGAGTGCAGTTTGTCTGAAGAGGTGGGTGAGCCCGCTTTTGGTCGACGGCACTGCCACTGGGTCCCTCCTAGTACAATAAAGTGTCTCTGGCGGTTGTGGTGCGCACCCAACGTCAGACACACCGTTGTAATATGAGGGGCCCTGGGCCTGTACCGCCGGCCACAAGACAGTTTCCCCCCACCCCAGCTCAAACAGTGCTCTACCACTTGCAAAATTATCTCACAGCTCCACCAATGTTTAGTCTATGCGCTGACATCCTTCAATGCCTGCCACTGACAATACCATTGTATTGACATTTTTGTTATGTTAGGCCTTCGATGCCTGTCTGTGGTCACTCCTTCCACTAGGCCTCCACTGACCACACCACTGCTGCCCGTGTACCCCTGGAACCAATTTAAAATTGCTTACAGCCATGTGTTATTATTTTAGGCCTTCGATGCCTGTCTGCGGTCACTCCTTCCACTAGGCCTCCACTGACCACACCACTGCTGCCCGTGTACCCCTGTAACCAATTTAGAATTGCCTACAGCCATGTGTTATTATTTTAGGCCTTCGATGCCTGTCTGCGGTCACTCCTTCCACTAGGCCTCCACTGACCACACCACTGCTGCCCGTGTACCCCTGGAACCAATTTAAAATTGCCTACAGCCATGTGTTATTATTTTAGGCCTTCGATGCCTGTCTGCGGTCACTTCTTCCACTAGGCCTCCACTGACCACACCACTGCTGCCCGTGTACCCCTGGAACCAATTTAAAATTGCCTACAGCCATGTGTTATTATTTTAGGCCTTCGATGCCTGTCTGCGGTCACTCCTTCCACTAGGCCTCCACTGACCACACCACTGCTGCCCGTGTACCCCTGGAACCAATTTAAAATTGCCTACAGCCAGCCCAATTTTTTTATTTTAGGCCTTCGATGCCTGTCTGCGGTCCATTCTTTCAACTACTACTACACTGACCAGGGCACTGCTGCCCGTGTACCCCTGGAACCAATTTAAAATTGCCTACAGCCATGTGTTATTATTTTAGGCCTTCGATGCCTGTCTGCGGTCACTCCTTCCACTAGGCCTCCACTGACCACACCACTGCTGCCCGTGTACCCCTGGAACCAATTTAAAATTGCCTACAGCCAGCCCAATTTTTTTATTTTAGGCCTTCGATGCCTGTCTGCGGTCCATTCTTTCAACTACTACTACACTGACCAGGGCACTGCTGCCCGTGTACCCCTGTAACCAATTTAAAATTGCCTACAGCCATGTGTTATTATTTTAGGCCTTCGATGCCTGTCTGCGGTCACTCCTTCCACTAGGCCTCCACTGACCACACCACTGCTGCCCGTGTACCCCTGGAACCAATTTAAAATTGCCTACAGCCATGTGTTATTATTTTAGGCCTTCGATGCCTGTCTGTGGTCACTCCTTCCACTAGGCCTCCACTGACCACACCACTGCTGCCCGTGTACCCCTGGAACCAATTTAAAATTGCCTACAGCCATGTGTTATTATTTTAGGCCTTCGATGCCTGTCTGCGGTCACTCCTTCCACTAGGCCTCCACTGACCACACCACTGCTGCCCGTGTACCCCTGGAACCAATTTAAAATTGCCTACAGCCAGCCCAATTTTTTTATTTTAGGCCTTCGATGCCTGTCTGCGGTCCATTCTTTCAACTACTACTACACTGACCAGGGCACTGCTGCCCGTGTACCCCTGGAACCAATTTAAAATTGCCTACAGCCATGTGTTATTATTTAAGGCCTTCGATGCCTGTCTGCGGTGACTCCTTCCACTAGGCCTCCACTGACCACACCACTGCTGCCTGTGTACCCCTGGAACCAATTTAAAATTGCCTACAGCCAGCCCAATTTTTTTATTTTAGGCCTTCGATGCCTGTCTGCGGTCCATTCTTTCAACTACTACTACACTGACCAGGGCACTGCTGCCCGTGTACCCCTGTAACCAATTTAGAATTGCCTACAGCCATGTGTTATTATTTTAGGCCTTCGATGCCTGTCTGCGGTCACTCCTTGCACTAGGCCTCCACTGACCACACCACTGCTGCCCGTGTACCCCTGGAACCAATTTAACCCCTTAATGACCGCCAATACGTCTTTTAACTGACCTGAGATATAAGAGAATAGCGTCCCCATACAGATGACAATCCAGCATCTGTTGGCTGTACACTATAGCTGACAACTTGCTGTATCAGCCACGATCAGTATTTGCACCTTCTAAATCTGTTTAACCCCTTAGATGCTGCGGTCAATAGTGACTACATCATTATAAATGGTTAACAGAGTGTGGGGGCTTCTTCTTTATCCCAATTGGTGCCCTCAGATCAAGATTTTGTTGTCCTGATGTTTGCGATGGCAATTCATGACCAAATAGCGGCCTTAGATTCTGACGGCTGTAGTAATCTGTTTAGAAGTTAGCAACATTTAGGTGGTAAAAATGCACATTTTCATTTCTGTCATGCCACATTGCATTAATTCCTGTAAAGCACCTGAAGGGTTAATAAACTACCTGACAGCAGTTTTCAATATGTTTAGGGGTGCGGTTTTTAAAATGGTATCACGTTTGGGGGTTTCCAAATATATGGGACCCCTAAAGTCACTTCAAACATGGATAAGTCCCTAAAAAAATAAATGTGGTAAATTTCTTTGAAAAAATGAAAAATTGCTGCTACATTTTTAAACCTCCTAAAATGCTAACAAAATAAAATAACATTTTACAAATGGTGCTGATGTAAAGCAGACAAGTGAGAAATGTTATTTATTAATGGTTTGCTGTTGTATGACTATCTGGATTAAAGGGATAATCATTCAAATTTAGAAAATTGCTAATTTTTTAACATTTTTCTCAAATTTTTTATATTTTTTATAAATAAACACAAAAAATGTTGAACTAAATTTACCATTATCATAAAGTATAATGTGTCACGAAAAAACAATCTCAAAATCATTGGGATTTGTTGAAGCGTTGCAGAATTATTACTACATAAAGTGACACTGGTCAGATTTCAAAAATTTGGCTCGGTCACTAAGGGGTTAAAATTGCCTACAGCCATGTGTTATTATTTTAGGCCTTCGATGCCTGTCTGCAGTCACTCCTTCCACTAGGCCTCCACTGACCACACCACTGCTGCCCGTGTACCCCTGGAACCAACATCAGAAAATATAAAAATAAGTATTTTGCTTATAAAAAAGAAAATATTGGAGAGATATCAAATGCAGACATTTTAACATTAAAAACAAACACATACAACAAAAATCTGGTACAGTACTAAAAATGGCCACCAGCTACAATAACTTTCTCCTGCAAGTAGTTAACTGAAAGGTTTTTTCAATTTTAAACACAGATATGGCATCCACCGAGTGTTGTCCTGTCGCGTCTTCTTTATATTATTGCCAAGAAGATGCAAAACAATGAAAATAATAAAATCATTATTTACCAAAAAAATAGAGTAAGTCAAAACCACATTGCAAATAAACATTCATTCCAAATAAAGAAGCAGGGCGCGTCCGAGGGTGAGTATATACCTAATAAGAATATAATCACCCTCGGACGCGCCCTGCTTCTTTCCGACAGCCTTCCTTCCTAAGAATCAGCCCTTCCGTGGTGTAGAGAGAGGGTTTGTTACACTCCAAGGTGTTCCCCAGGTTGCCTTTCCTGAGCTTCGATCTTCCGGCTCTCGTTTAGTAGTTGTTGGAAACTACGCTGCATTGGGCCTACAAATTGGGTATGGGGTGTAGAGAGATGGTGTGTTCCACTCCAAGGTGTTCCCCAGGTTGCCTTTCCTGAGCTTCGATCTTCCGGCTCTCGTTTAGTAGTTGTTGGAAACTACGCTGCATTAGGCCTACAAATTGGGTATGGGGTGTAGAGAGATGGTGTGTTCCACTGTAGAGAGATGGTGTGTTCCACTCCAAGGTGTTCCCCAGGTTTCCTCGCCAATGCTTCGATCATCATGCTCTCGTTTAGTAGTTGTTGGAAACTACGCTGCATTAGGCCTACAAATTGGGTATGGGGTGTAGAGAGATGGTGTGTTCCACTCTAAGGTGTTCCCCAGGTTTCCTCACCAATGCTTCGATCTTCATGCTCTCGTTTAGTAGTTGTTGGAAACTACACTGCATTAGGCCTACAAATTGGGTATGGGGTGTAGAGAGATGGTGTGTTCCACTCCAAGGTGTTCTCCAGGTTGCCTTTCCTGAGCTTCGATCTTCCGGCTCTCGTTTAGTAGTTCTTGGAAACTACACTGCATTAGGCCTACAAATTGGGTATGGGGTGTAGAGAGATGGTGTGTTCCACTCCAAGGTGTTCTCCAGGTTGCCTTTCCTGAACTTCTATCTTCAGGCTCTCATTAAATTGTGGTTAAACGGAACAACTGCATTTGGCGTACTAGTTGGTTTGGGGCCTACTATCGGTGTCTGCCACTCCTTGCTGTTCTCCTGGTTTCCTGTCCTGAAATTCCGTTTTCAGGCGCTCGTTAAGTAGTTGTTAATGTTAGACTGCATTTTGCCTACTAGTTGGGTTGGGGCCTACTATCGGTGTCTGCCACTCCTTGCTGTTCTCCTCCACTGAACAAAGCTGTGCCGCCTGTTTACTACGGTTGCCAATTTTGAACTGCATTTCGACTACTTACTGATTTGGGCCTACTCTCTGTGTCAGCCTCTCATTCCAGTTGTCCTCCACTGCAATGCCCCCTGGTTATTCCTGTGTTAACAATTTTGAACTGCATTTAGCCCACTTTATTCTTTGGGCCTATATCTGTGTTTCCTCCTCATCCTGCCCATTGCCCAGCCAGTGATAGATGAGTCTGCTGGTACATTGACCCATAACGCAACATTCCCCGTGCACGCTACACAACAACATTGTGACCCTGCTGAAAGTCAGGTTGCTCTTCCCGCATACCATACCACCTTACACCCCGGGGACAAAGAGGAAGGTGCAGATGAAAGTGCAGGTTCCTTCATCAGGTGGGGGGAGGAATACTAGTTGGCGACGTCACTGGCACAGGGCCTCTCATAGTACGCAAAAGTGTTGCTGCCGGTGGGAGGCGCCCCCGCCGTGCAAACACACCGCTGTACTTTGAGGGGCCCTGTGCCAGTGCCAATGCCAACGAGTGGGCCCCCCCTGCTTGCTCAGGTTCACAGCACTTGCAAAGTTGAAATACTTACCTCTCCCTGCTCCACTGCCGTGACGTGGTCCAGATTTCCTGGGCCCACTAATTACTTGAACCAGCCCTACCCACCACAACTTTAGCCAAATGACCCCCAATTTCAAATGCCTTCCAATTATTATAAGGTAAATTACGCTTGACAAGCTTCATTAAGAAGAATGGATGGTTTTGACATTAAAATGGGCACTCTAGGTGTTTTCCTGGCCCCCACTCACTGCCGACTATGCTGCCCCATTGACTTGCATTGGGTTTCGTGTTTCGGTCGATCCCGACTTTACGTCATAATCGGCCGATTTCACTCGACCCGACTTTTGAGATAGTCGGGTTTCGCGAAACCCGGCTCGACTCTAAAAAGGTCAAGGTCGCTCAACTCTAGTTATTACATTTAACCTTCTCCCGACCCAGAAAGAGACACTGAACATCCACCGACACTGGGACGTGCACTTATTTGATGTCTCAGATCTCCCCTGTGATTCCTTCTGAAGACGATCGCTAGATGCACATCGTGTAGTACAGTCATACCCAAACTACAGGATCATGATTCAGTCTTTGCAGCGGTTCTTTGCCATGGCAAAAAGGAAGTCCTAGGTGGATGACCCCATTTATAATGACCAAATAGGACACAGCTCCCACGAACCTGAATACAATTTTCTAGAACAATTAAGGTTTTAAGGTTCGGTTCGGTTCGATTCGCCGAACATTTAGACGCTTGCCGAACATGTTCGCCAAATGGACCCAAACCCCATTAAATTCAATGGGACACCAGACCAAACGCATAGACAACACCTTCAGGGGGCAGGGTTGGGGGCAAAAAGCTGCCTAAACAGATCAAATTAGGGGCAGACACCAGGAAAAGTGGCATCAATTGACCCAAAGTACCGTACAAATCGTATAATTGCGCAGCATTGATGTATGGGACAGGGCTTGGACCAGCATTTCTAGATTAAAGAGTGATCAGTAACAGGTGGATGAGTGACAGGTCTAGGCCACATACATGGAGGAGACCCAACTTGGAGTCCAAACATTTCCAAAAATTAGGAGCAGACATCAGGAAAAGTGACACCAATTGACCCACCGTAGAAATTTGATATTGACACAGCAGTAGTCAGCCATGGGCCATGCAGGGGGTAACAGGGTCTGGGCCACAATTTACAGCTCGGAATTTAAGTTTAAATTAAGATGAGGTGGGTGATGGACCGGTGTAGACCCGCTATGCTGGGAGCCCTGATACTTCATACAACAGTTCAAACTGTTTTTTTTACTCATCCTCACTCAGATGGCACAAATGTTAGCTTGGTAGACCACTAATGATAGAAAAATGTAAGGATAGTAACACGGGTAGTTGACTGAAAGTAAGTGCAGGCCTTCCTGTCTGGGAGAAACACAATCTCAGATACAGATACCATAGTGTACAAAACTAGTTCTGCGATTGTGAACCAGGACCAATATGGCTACGTACTCTATGGAGCTCCTAAACAATATTTAACTACAAAAATATATGGAGCAAATTAACCACCAAAGAGATTCAAAATACATAAAAAAATATAGCTTTAATAACACAATAAATCATGACAAACAATCAATATATCACAGGTCAAAAAACAGAGCTATTTGAGTTTGGCCAAAGCCGCACCAGTAAAAAATAGTATAGCCAATCATATATGCCAAATTCCCCTACCAAAGTGTAAATACATGTAAAGAGGCAGTGCAAAAGATTTTTTCTTCCTCCCTAAGGGTGGCACACTTCCTATTACCACATAGGTGAATTATGACGAATGTCATGGAAGTTCATCTGATAAGTGACCACTCATAGACAAAAGCCTACATAGCAAAGGAGCTAATAATATGATTAGTGGCTCTTACCCATGACAATGTCCATGAATGTAAACACACGCCCCGACGCGCGTTTCATGTCAGCTTCCCTCGGGAAGACTGCCTGTCTGAGAGCCCTACTGCTACACACAACACACATGAAGAAAACCCAACTTGGAGTCTCCACATTTCAAAAAAGTTATTGCCACACACCACTAAAGTGGCATCAATTTCTCCGGAGAAGAAATAGTATAATGGGGCACTGACACCCCTTCCTCTACAGGCAACCCACCAGATAAAGACCCAACTTGGAGTCTCCACATTTCAAAAAATTGTTAATAACATCAGCAGCAGTAGCAACAGCAGGGACAGAAGCCATGACAAAGGTGTCACAGACTGCAATAACTTGAGATGAATGCATCCCACTAAAAACGACACCTTTGTCTAGTCTGCGCAGTCTGTGAATGGGGTGCAAAAGTCCTTGGAGATCCATGACTTGTTCATCTTGCTAAAAGTTAGGCAGCTTACAGTTTCAGGGGACAGGTGGCTGCAAGACACCACCAGCAGCGCTGAAGACACGTTCTGAGAGAACGTTGGCTGCTTGGCATGACAAAACCTCTAAGGTGTAACAGGCAAACTCAGGACACTCTTCTATTTTTTAATTCCCCCTGATCGCATTGATATTGAGCTCAAAATACTCCTGCACCATCCTCTCCAGTCATTCACAACGTGTCAGACTTGTACTCTGCTGGTGCATGACGTGTTCTGCTGGTGCACGGGCTGATCCAAAAATTGTGTGAAATGAGTTACAGAAATTGCTTATGCCAATTACACTGCTGCTGCTATTGTTTTTGCATTGACGACTCGACTTTCCTGGGGTTGGAAGTCTATAACTACGATGCACACCGTGTGCCTCACTGTTGTTTTGGGAAAAACCACTCTTAAGATTGTCTAAAAGCATGTTTTGATACTCCAGCATGCGCGTGTCACCACATATTGCACATATAAGCAAATATAATGTCCAGACGTAGAGATGGTCCCTCGAATAAATTACAATAATTGATCCAAGCAGAATCCGCCGTCGTGTCCAATGTCATCATCATCTCAGAGGTATAACTCCAAACATAAGCCCACAAACGGTATAGCAATGCTAGAAAGGAAACACACATATTAAAATCAAGATTAAAAATAACAAGACAACGTAGCACAGCATTATAAACATGGTAGGTGCGCAGAGGCAGGGCGACTACAAAAAGGGGGCAAAGGAAAGATTCTCGTTGAGTCCATGAGGGTGGGCTGTCTTTAAAGTCCATATCCAACGTGACTCCATCATACCCAGCCGTTTAGATAACTGACCCCCCGAATATTGATCCTGAGGGTATCAATACCACGAACCCGCAACAACGAGCCATCACAATCATGAAATGATTTAAAATGTCGTGGTAGTGTCTTGAGGGTGGAAGTGTCCACCTGCGCAGCTGCCGCCTGAATGCCCAGGACGTGCTCCCTAACACGGACCTTCAGCTGGCGAGTTGTCAGACCAACGTAAATTAAGCCGCAAGGGCAAGTAGCGTAATAAATTACATATCTTGTAGTACAAGTTATACGTTGTCTGATTTCAAAAGTTCTCTTGCCGCTGGAGTCCTTGAAGGTAGCACTCCGATCGATGTTAGGGCAGGCAATGCATCTGCCGCAGGGGACACAACCACCCCCAGCCGAACCACCATCCAGGAATGTAGATACACGTGGTCCCACATAGTGGCTCCTAGTCAAATGGTCTCGAAGATTTTTTGAGCGGCGAAAAGTGATTGACGGTTTATCAGGGAGAAATCTGCTAATTATGGGGTCTACCTTGAGAATAGGCCATGCTTTCTCAAGAGCAGACCTCACCCTACTAGATTGAGAACTAAAGGTGGTAATAAACCTCACTTGATCGCCCCGACGTCTAGTATCTGATCTGATCCCGTACAACAGTTGATGGCGCGAGGTGTGTTTGGCCCTGTGGTACGCTCTTTTGATTGTTCTACCACTATACCCACGGGCCAAAAAACGTTCCCTCAAATCCGAAGCTCTTTTCTCAAAATCTACCTCTGTAGAACAAATACGGCGTAATCTCAGGAACTGTCCAGTAGGGACAGACCTGATCATATGGGACGGATGTCCCGAAGACGCATGGAGGAGCGTATTGGTGGCTGTTACCTTCCTAAAAATGTCCGTCTGAGCCATATCTGCGGTGTCTCTGGAGATCGTAACATCCAAAAAATCTATCGTATCCGTACTCCATACAAATGTAAGATGGATGTTACGGTCATTGCTGTTAAGCATGGAGATAAATTGCGCAAGGTCGATGGGTGTGCCCTGCCAGACGAAGAAGATATCGTTGATGTATCGCGTCCAAAGAGGGACACGATCCACCAACCCCTGTTCGTCGGACAGGAAGAGGTCCCTCTCCCACAGCCCCAGAAAGAGACAAGCATACGAAGGCGCAAATGCAGCCCCCATAGCTGTCCCCTGGAGCTGTAGGTAGAAGGACCCCTTAAAGGGAACCTGTCACCTGAATTTGGCGGGACTGGTTTTGGGTCATATGGGCGGAGTTTTTGGGTGTTTGATTCACCCTTTCCTTACCCGCTGGCTGCATGCTGGCTGCAATATTGGATTTAAGTTCATTCTCTGTCCTCCATAGTACACGCCTGCACAAGGCAAGATTGCTTTGCGCAGGCGTGTACTATGGAGGACAGAGAATGAACTTCAATCCAATATTGCAGCCAGCATGCAGCCAACGGGTAAGGAAAGGGTGAATCAAACACCCGAAAACTCCGCCCATATGACCCAAAACCAGTCCCGCCAAATTCAGGTGACAGAGTCCCTTTAAACACAAAAAAATTGTGAGTAAGAGTGAACTCCAGTAGTTCCAGCAGAAGGTCCCTCAAGCCACGAGATAATGTAGAAGTCTCAAGGTAATACTTAACGGCTGCAATGCCATCGCCGTGTCTAATATTCGTGTAGAGGGACTCAACATCTGCTGAAACCAGTAGAGTGTCACTACCAAAACACAAACCATCGACCCTGTGCAATAACTCCCCAGTGTCTTTTAAAAAGGAGGGAAGGCTGGAGACCAAGGGTTGGAGGTGGAAATCGATCCATCTATTGATATTCTCAAGGAAGTTTCCCCTGCCAGATACAATCGGCCTACCGGGCGGCGACGTGGAACTCTTGTGTATCTTCGGGAGGAGATATAGAGTAGCAATAGTGGGTTCAGACACCACCAATGCTGAGGCCAGTTCCTTTGTGACAATGTCGTTCCGAAGCGCCCGCTTAATGATAGTATCCAGCTGGGCGCAGTATGCAGAGAGGGGGTTATATGTCAGTTTTTTATAACATGTAACATTATTTAATTGTCGAAAAGCCTCCCTCTCATACATAACTGTAGGCCACAGAACGACATTGCCACCTTTGTCTGCTGGTTTAACCACCATATCAGGCAGTTCCCGCAGAACCCGAAGTCTGGATCTCTCCTCCCGCGATAGATTGTCATGGGGGATAAAGCCAGGAATTTTATTGAGTTCCTCCGTCACCACCCGGACAAATAGATCTATATTGGCACATGATGATAGAGGGGGAAACTTCCTAGAGTGAGGACGTATGGAAGGAGGAACCTTACCTCCTTCATGTAGATGCTCGATCGCCAACTCCTCCAAGATCCTCAACGCATCTTGTTCCTCCTCTGTGGGGAAAAGTAGATGTAAATCATTGTTGAAAAAGTGTCGCTTAAACAGCAATGACCAACGTATAACTTGTACTACAAGATATGTAATTTATTACGCTACTTGCCCTTGCGGCTTAATTTACGTTGGTCTGACAACTCGCCAGTTGAAGGTCCATGTTAGGGAGCACGTCCTGGGCAGTCAGGCGGCAGCTGCACAGGTGGACACTTCCACCCTCAAGACACTACCACGACATTTTAAATCATTTCATGATTGTGATGGCTCGTTGTTGTGGGTTCGTGGTATTGATACCCTCAGGATCAATATTCGGGGGGGTCAGTTATCTAAACGGCTGGGTATGATGGAGTCACGTTGGATATGGACTTTAAAGACAGTCCACCCTCATGGACTCAACGAGAATCTTTCCTTTGCCCCCTTTTTGTAGTCGCCCTGCCTCTGCGCACCTACCATGTTTATAATGCTGCGCTACGTTGTCTTGTTATTTTTAATCTTGATTTTAATATGTGTGTTTCCTTTCTAGCATTGCTATACCGTTTGTGGGCTTATGTTTGGAGTTGTACCTCTGAGATGATGATGACATTGGACACGACGGCGGATTCTGCTTGGATCAATTATTGTCATTTATTCGAGGGACCATCTCTACGTCTGGACATTATATTTGCTTATATGTGCAATATGTGGTGACATTCTTCATACTGTTATCTCTGATTAGGGTTCCCATATATATGTAACACTGTTGTTTGATGTACTACTTGTCATTGCCCAGAGTATATATGGATTCTCCCTGCTGTGCTGTTATATTTACGTATATTGAGTCCTGATTCTGGCCCCCGTCCGTTCGTTTTTTATTGTATCTGTAATGTGATTTGTAATGGTCTATCTAGCATCGTGGTATGCCGCCCTACATTCGGAATTAGTGTATATAAATTTTTATCCATTGTCCGTCTTGTATCTACTTACATCGCCCCTGTAATCTGGCCCATCCTTGCGCCTTTGTTATGTACGCACTGTGGTGCCGGAGCTCCGCCCCCTGGTGTTGGTCTGTAGCTTGGTCACGTGGGGCCCCATGTGTTCCGGCGTCAGCTGACCGCGTGGTGGCGTTCCTGGACGCCGCGGTTGCTGTCATGGTAACGCTCCTTTACTTCTGGGGTGTGAGCGTCTCTCAGGTATTTAATGGACGCGGTAGCGTCATGACGAGCTGGTATGGTCGTTGTCATAACGACGCGCTGGTGACGCCCCCCTATTTCCTGCGCTACATCGCTGCAGGCTCTGGGCCAATTACTATTGCGGCGCTGTTCTTTCATTTCCGGTTGGTGCGGTTATACTCCTACTATATGACGGTACACGTGGATTTTCGGCACGCCCCCTGAGGAAGGTTTTTATAACCGAAACGCGCGTCGGGGTCAGCGGTGGACGGCGTGGTGACGGGCACATATACCTTGGTATGTTATTATGATAGTCTATATGCTGTATTGCGATATGCCCTATACCTTTATGTCATCTGAATAGCCGACCATGGCTACACATCTGGCTACGCCGTGATATGTTCATTCTATCTATGTACTGTTCACTTATATTGCTGAGATATGCCGTCCACGGCTCTTAGTGGGCACATTCTGTGTTGCATTGTTGCATGTTCTCCCATGTTCCCCTTTTACCTGTTTTTACTCTGTAATCTTTAATAAAGTACTATTTGATATTTTGGACATAAAAGCTGTTGTTGGTGCTTTTTGGTTTGGTCTTATTTTCCAAACTATGCAGAAGGGTGCAGAGGTCCTTCATCTGTGCCCACTCCGCATGCGTGATTTGCACCACGTCTGTACTGCGTTGGCCCAGGTTCTGCACACTCCACTGCTCTTCAGGCCTAGACACACTCCCTTTCCTCATCAATCATGTCCCCCGTGCCCCCGCTCATCAAACAGCATCACTGTCCTAGCCAAAGCCATAGCAAAGAAGTAGTGGAAATGCGATGATTTACAAAACTGTAACTGAAATTTGCCGACTTTGACTAAATCCAAATGTTGGTGCCGAATTTGAGATTGACGAATGTTTTCCGATCAAGTTCACTCATCTCTTGTCATTACATGTCTCACACTGGTGATGCCCCCTTTCATTTAGAATAAGCTCTGGAGGCAGACTTTCGGGCAGATCTATGTTCGGCCCATAGATCTATCTTAACAGCTCATTTACATATTAAGAAAAACATGCATTTCTCTGGAATAAGACATCGAATCGCAGATATCAAGGTAGCATTTTACTACACTTTCTAGGACCTACATGGCCATATAGACGGCTTAGGAGGGTTGATCTTACTGACAGATTCTCCTTAAGATGTTAAACACTATCTACTCATCTACTGTGGGACTGAAGTGACTGGCACCACCCAACTAATAAGATTAGTTGCTCTGATGCCGGCCAGGGCAATGATTTCATTGCAAGCCATCCTCTAATTCCCCTATGACTCCGCAGATCTGGATTTAGCCCCCTATGTTGTACCATCTATTGATGCCATATAGTGCACACAATTATATAGTGCCCAAGTACGGATGTCTTATGGTGCCCAAATAACACTACCCAATCAATAAATTACCAAGTCTGTGGATCCCCTTTACTACTGACTGATTTGACCCACCCAAGATGGTCCTGTGCCCTTCCCACAACCTATCCGTGTCCTTGAGCTTCAATGAACCGTGTATATTTGAGGTTGTGACGTCCCACATAGAGATGCAGCGTTTTATCCCACAGTATCTCTGGGATTAGTTTAATAAGGCTTCTTCCTTTGTTTGACCCATACACTGTCCCTTCCGGATAATCCATGGTATTAGACATGAATGACACACATGGTCCTTTGCAGCGTGTGACACATTGGCCTCTGGCAGCTGGGACGTGATGTTCGGGCCTGTTAATCTGAGAGATCTTGTGCGATGGGTCATGGGTTGCCCATAGATCTCTTCTTCCATGGTGTTCCTCCAGTCTCTCCGTATCCCCCTCCTCAGGCACCACTCACTGTATAAATTGTCTGTGACAATGTGCAGAGGCCGGAGCTCGCTGCATTGTGCGCCGCTATGGACTCAGCTATTATTACTATTTTAGGAAGAGCTGCTTATGTAAGACCCTCCCTGCTCCACACACACCCGAGCCTCACTCAAAGGGAATTTCAACACAAAGGGCACCAGGAATGTGTCACTACGACACTGACACGCCATGACATCACCCCACGGGATCCCCGTGCCATGACACCAGCCATCAGAGCATCTGTCATAGGTTACATATAGAAAAATCTCCTCCATACAAAGTGACGACAGTCTGCAAAACATTACAATACTTTGCTACTGATTATCTTGTCATATTGTACTCCAGAGCTGCATTCACAATTCTGCATTCAGCTTTAGAGCTGAAATGTTGTATTAATTTATTTTACTCATACACTCCCTGACAGAAGTTATGTCGCTTATCCATGTTATGTAAATAAAAGCTTATAACCTGACGTTAAATTCATCCATTGGTTGTATAAATTATTGTTTTGAAAACTGAAACCCTCCGAAATGTGGTTTATGTTAAGAAAATAAATTGACATCAATGCAGAAATATTGATCAGTTAATGGACACAGAATGGTCAGATTTTGCCAAGACAAAAGTTTTGTTGCCTGGTCATATAATGCACCCAATCCTAGTTTACATCCTCACCTGTGCTCAGTAAATGATTGGATAATTAGTGTGTGTGTATAAAAGGAAACCCAGCACCCCAGACCTTCACTTGAACTGCAACTTGAGCTCTGACAACATGCCAAAAATCCACCCTGCGACCAAAGCCTGGATTATCAAGAGGCTGAAGACCAGATCCACTGCAGAGGTGGCTGCACCTTTAATGTGTCTCAGCGTCAAGTACAAAGAATTAAAAAAAGATTTGAAGAGACTGGAGATGTGTTTGATAAGCCCAGGTCTGGCAGACCCCACAAGACAACTGCTCAGGAGGAACGTTTGTTGGTTAGAAAATCCAAACCAAGCCCCTCTTCCACTGCAGCAGAGCTCCAACAGGCCTGATCACCTCAAGTCCCTGTGTCAACTAGATCAGTTAGTAGGATTCTGTCTCGAAATGGCCTCCATGGTCGAATCAATGCCCAGAATCCAGCACTAAACAAAAGGCAAATAAAAAACCGTGTGGCATTTGCAAAGTCCCACAGCCTGCTAAACAGATGAACGCTGGAAAAGTGGCAGAAGGTGGATTTCTCTGATGAATCTTCAGTAGAATTACACCACAGCCACCGCAAATACTGCAGGAGACCTACTGGAGCCCATACGGATCCAAAATACACCCAGAAAACAGTTATATTTGGTGGTGGAAAGATCATGGTCTGGGGTTACATTCAGTATGGGGGTGCGCGAAACATTTGCAAGGTGGAAGGCAATATCAATAGCCTAAAATATCAAGAAGTATTAGCTACCTCTTATATTCCAAATCATAAAAGGGGTCAAATTCTGCAGCAGGATGGTGCTCCATCTCATACATCCATCTCTACAACAAAGCTCCTCCAGGCAAAAAAGATCAAGGTGCTCAAGGACCGGCCAGCCCAGTCACCAGACATGTACATCATTGAGCATGTTTGGGGTAGGATGAAAAAGGAAGCTTGGAAGACAAAACCAAAGAATCTAGATGAACTCTGGGAGGCAAGTAAGACTGCATTCTCTGCTTTTCCTGATGACTTCATTAATAAATTGTATGAATCATTGTTGAACCGCATGGGTGCAGTCCTTCAAGCTCATGGAAGTCACACAAAATATTAAATATGACTCTAATAGCACCACAACTTCATTCACCAATGTTATGCTACATATATTTGTATTTTAAGTTAATTGTTTGTTTGAATATCACATTACTTTCTGTGGGCGACAAAACTTTTGTGTTGCCAAAATCTGACCATTCTGTGTCCATTAACTGATCAATATTTCGGCATTAATGCCAATTTATTTTCTTAACCTAAACCACATTTCGGAGGGTTTCAGCTTTCAAAAGAATAATTTATACACCCAATGGATGAATTTAACGTCAGGTTATAAGCTTTTATTTACATAGCATGGATAAGCAACATAACTTCTGTCAGGGAGTGTATATATATTTCATATCTATTTATCTATCATCTATCTATTATTTATCTTATCTATTATATATCATCTATCTATCTATTATCTGTCTTCTATCTATTATCTATCCTCTATTATCTATTATGTATTTGATCTATTATCTATCTTCTATCTACTATCTATCTATTTCTTATCTAGCTATCTATTTATCTAGCTTTCTTTTATCTATGTATTATTTATATACTATCTATTTATATGTTATCTATCTATCTATATCATATTTATAGTGGCATGTAAAAGTTGACAAGATCTCTAAAAGAAAAAAAAAGTTAAAGATGAGACACTTCCTTTGTATTTTATGCAAAAAAATTGTTGTCATTTATAACATTTGAAAAATTACAAAAAGGAAAATGAGCAGATGCAAAAGTCTTGGCATCTTGCATGGCTAGTACCTAGTAGCACCCCCGTTTGCAAGTATTTCAATTTTTGTTTGAGGGACTTTCATCCATTCTTCCTTGGAGAATTCTTCCAGTTCTGTGAGATTTCTGGGTCATCTTGCATCCTCTGCTATTTTGAGGTCTAGTCACAGTTTATTGCTCTCCCAGTGTATTGCCTCCAGTCCCCAGTTTATTGCTCCCCCAGTGTATTGCCTCCAGTCCCCAGTTTATTGCTCCCCCAGTGTATTGCCTACAGTCCCCAGTTTATTGCTCCCCCAGTGTATTATTGCCACCAGCCCCCAGTTTATTGCTCCCCCAGTGTATTGTCTCCAGTCCCCAGTTTATTGCTCCCACACGGTATTACCGCTAGTCCCCATTTTATTTTTCCACAAGTGTATTGCCTCCAGCCCCCAGTTTATTGCTCCCCCAGTGTATTGCCTCCAGTCCCCAGTTTATTGCTCCCACACGGTATTACCGCTAGTCCCCATTTTATTTCTCCACAAGTGTATTGCCTCCAGTTCCCAGTTTCTTACTCCCCCAGTGTATTACCTCCAGTCCACAGTTTATTGCTCCCCCAGTGTATTGCTCCCAGTCCCCAGTTTATTGCTCCCCCAGTGTATTGCCCCCAGTCCCCAGTTTATTGCTCCCCCAGTGTATTGCCTCCAGTCCCCAGTTTATTGCTCCCCCAGTGTATTGCCTCCAGTTCCCAGTTTCTTACTCCCCCAGTGTATTGCCTCCAGTCCCCAGTTTATTGCTCCCCCAGTGAATTGCCTCCAGTCCCCAGTTTGTTGCTCCCCCAGTGTATTGCCTCCAGTCCCCAGTTTATTGCTCCCCCAGTGTATTGCCCCCAGTCCCCAGTTTATTGCTCCCCCAGTGTATTGCCTCCAGTCCCCAGTTTATTGCTCCCCCAGTGTATTGCCTCCAGTTCCCAGTTTCTTACTCCCCCAATGTATTACCTCCAGTCCACAGTTTATTGCTACCCCAGTGTATTGCCCCTAGTCCCCAGTTTATTGCTCCCCAATGTATTGCCTCCAATCCCCAGTTTATTGCTCCCCCAGTGTATTGCCTCCAGTCCCCAGTTTATTGCTCCCCCCAGTGTATTGCTTCCAGTCCCCAGTTTATTGCTCCCCTAGTGTATTGCCTCCAATCCCCAGTTTATTGTTCCCCCAGTGTGTTGCCTCCAGTCCCCAGTTTATTGCTCCCCCAGTGTATTGCCTCCAATCCGCAGGTTATTGCTCCCCCAGTGTATTGCCTCCAGTCTCCAGTTAATTGCTCCCCCAGTGTATTGCCTCCAGTCCTCAGTTTATTGCTCCCCTAGTGTATTGCCCCTTGTCCGCAGTTTATTGCTCCCCAGTGTATTGTCTCCAGTCCTCAATTTATTGCTCCCCCAGTGTATTACCTCCAGTCCCCAGTTTATTGCTCCCCCAGTGTATTACCTCCAGTCCCCAGTTTATTGCTCCCTTAGTGTATTGTCCCCAGTCCCCAGTTTATTGCTCCCCCTGTTGTGAATTCTGTGGCAGAGCTCCCTCCTGTGGTCACAAGTGGTACTTCGGCTGATTCTCTCTGTGAGCTTCCGTTGGTGGAGGAAAGTGGTACTGCGGCTTCTGAGTTTCCTTCCTCAGGTGATGTGGTGAAGTCGTTAGGTGCTGCTCTATTTAACTCCACCTAGTGCTTTGATCCTGGCCTCCAGTCAATGTTCTAGTATTGGACCTGTTTCCTCCTGGATCGTTCCTGTGGCCTGCTGCTCTGCATAGCTAAGTTCTGCTTTGCTATTTTGTTTGCTGTTTTTTTTCTGTCCAGCTTGTCTATTTGTTTTTTCCTGCTTGCTGGAAGCTCTGGGACGCAGAGGGTGTACCTCCGTGCCGTTAGTTCGGTACGGAGGGTCTTTTTGCCCCCTTTGCGTGGTTTTTGTAGGGTTTGTGTTGACCGCAAAGTTACCTTTCCTATCCTCGCTCTGTTCAGAAAGTCGGGCCTCACTTTGCTAAATCTATTTCATCTCTACGTTTGTCTTTTCATCTTAACTCACAGTCATTATATGTGGGGGCTGCCTTTTCCTTTGGGGTATTTCTCTGAGGCAAGGTAGGCTTATTTTCTATCTTCAGGCTAGCTAGTTTCTCAGGCTGTGCCGAGTTGCATAGGGAGCGTTAGGCGCAATCCACGGCTGCCTCTAGTGTGGTTGGAGAGGATTAGGGATTGCGGTCAGCAGAGTTCCCACGTCTCAGAGCTCGTTCAATGTTTTTGGGTTATTGTCAGGTCACTGTATGTGCTCTGACCTCTATGTCCATTGTGGTACTGAATTACCTTATCATAACAGTACTGGAGGCCCAAAGTACTAATGATTCTCAATAGAGGGAAAAAAGAAGTTCTGAGACCATTTTTTTTTCTCTGCACTGTGTTTTGCCTTTTTTTTCCCCTAGACATTTGGGTGGTTCAGGACACAGGTGTAGCGATGGACATTAAAGGTCTGTCTTCATGTGTGGATCAGCTCACGGCAAGAGTACAAAATATTCAAGACTTTGTGGTTCAGAATTCTATGTTAGAACCGAGAATTCCTATTCCTGATTTGTTTTTTGGAGATAGAACTAAATTTCTGAGTTTCAAAAATAATTGTAAACTATTTCTAGCTTTGAAACCTCGCTCCTCTGGTGACCCAGTTCAACAAGTTAGGATCATTATTTCTTTTTTACGTGGCGACCCTCAGGACTGGGCATTTTCTCTTGCGTCAGGAGATCCTGCATTAAGTAATATCGATGCGTTTTTCCTGGCTCTCGGATTGCTGTACGATGAACCTAATTCAGTGGATCAGGCAGAGAAAAATTTGCTGGCTCTGTGTCAGGGTCAGGATGAGATAGAGGTATATTGTCAGAAATTTACAAAGTGGTCCATACTCACTCAATGGAATGAAGGTGCGCTCGCAGCTATTTTCAGAAAGGGTCTCTCTGAAGCCCTTAAGGATGTCTTGGTGGGATTTCCTATGCCTGCTGGTCTGAATGAGTCTATGTCTTTGGCCATTCAGATCGGTCGACGCTTGCGTGAGCGTAAATCTGTGCACCATTTGGCGGTATTACCTGAGCTTAAACCTGAGCCTATGCAGTGCGATAGGACTTTGACCAGAGTTGAACGGCAAGAACACAGACGTCAGAATGGGCTGTTTCTACTGTGGTGATTCCACTCATGCTATCTCTGATTGTCCTAAGCGCACTAAGCGGTTCGCTAGGTCTGCCACCATTGGTACGGTACAGTCAAAATTTCTTCTGTCCGTTACCTTGATCTGCTCTTTGTCATCATATTCTGTCATGGCATTTGTGGATTCAGGCGCTGCCCTGAATTTGATGGACTTGGAGTATGCTAGGCGTTGTGGGTTTTTCTTGGAGCCCTTGCAGTGTCCTATTCCATTGAGAGGAATTGATGCTACGCCTTTGGCCAAGAATAAGCCTCAGTACTGGACCCAGCTGACCATGTGCATGGCTCCTGCGCATCAGGAGGATATTCGCTTTCTGGTGTTGCATAATCTGCATGATGTGGTCGTCTTGGGGTTGCCATGGCTACAAGTCCATAATCCAGTATTAGATTGGAAATCCATGTCTGTGTCCAGCTGGGGTTGTCAGGGGGTACATGGTGATGTCCCATTTCTGACTATTTCGTCATCCACCCCTTCTGAGGTTCCAGAGTTCTTGTCTGATTACCGGGATGTATTTGATGAGTCCAAGTCCGATACCCTACCTCCGCATAGGGATTGTGATTGTGCTATCGATTTGATTCCTGGTAGTAAATTCCCAAAAGGTCGACTGTTTAATTTATCTGTGCCTGAGCATGCCGCTATGCGGAGTTATGTGAAGGAGTCCTTGGAGAAGGGGCATATTCGCCCGTCATCATCGCCATTAGGAGCAGGGTTCTTTTTTGTAGCCAAGAAGGATGGTTCGCTGAGACCTTGTATAGATTACCGCCTTCTAAATAAGATCACGGTTAAATTTCAGTACCCCTTGCCGTTGTTATCTGATTTGTTTGCTCGGATTAAGGGTGCTAGTTGGTTCACCAAGATAGATCTTCGTGGTGCGTATAATCTTGTGCGTATCAAGCGAGGCGATGAATGGAAAACTGCATTTAATACGCCCGAGGGCCATTTTGAGTATCTAGTAATGCCATTCGGACTTGCCAATGCTCCATCAGTGTTTCAGTCCTTTATGCATGACATCTTCCGAGAGTACCTGGATAAATTCCTGATTGTGTACTTGGATGACATTTTGATCTTCTCGGATGATTGGGAGTCTCATGTGAAGCAGGTCAGAACGGTGTTTCAGTTCCTGCGTGCTAATTCTTTGTATGTGAAGGGATCAAAGTGTCTCTTTGGTGTTCAGAAGGTTTCATTTTTGGGGTTCATCTTTTCCCCTTCTACTATCGAGATGGACCCTGTTAAGGTCCAAGCCATCCATGATTGGACTCAGCCGACATCTCTGAAAAGTCTGCAAAAGTTCCTGGGCTTTGCTAATTTTTATCGTCGCTTCATCTGCAATTTTTCTAGTATTGCTAAACCATTGACCGATTTGACCAAGAAGGGTGCTGATGTGGTCAATTGGTCTTCTGCTGCTGTGGAAGCTTTTCAAGAGTTGAAGCGTCGTTTTTCTTCTGCCCCTGTGTTGTGTCAACCAGATGTTTCGCTTCCATTCCAGGTCGAGGTTGATGCTTCTGAGATTGGAGCAGGCGCTGTTTTGTCGCAGAGAAGTTCTGATTGCTCGGTGATGAAACCATGCGCCTTCTTTTCCAGGAAGTTTTCGCCTGCTGAGCGAAATTATGATGTGGGCAATCGAGAGTTGCTGGCCATGAAGTGGGCATTCGAGGAGTGGCGTCATTGGCTTGAAGGAGCTAAGCATTGCGTGGTGGTCTTGACTGATCATAAGAACTTGACTTATCTCGAGTCTGCCAAGCGGTTGAATCCTAGACAGGCTCGTTGGTCGCTGTTTTTTGCCCGTTTTGACTTTGTGATTTCGTACCTTCCGGGCTCTAAAAATGTGAAGGCGGATGCTCTGTCTAGGAGTTTTGTGCCCGACTCTCCGGGTTTATCTGAGCCGGCGGGTATCCTCAAAGAGGGAGTAATTTTGTCTGCCATCTCCCCTGATTTGCGGCGGGTGCTGCAAAAATTTCAGGCTAATAAACCTGATCGTTGCCCAGCGGAGAAACTGTTTGTCCCTGATAGGTGGACGAATAAAGTTATCTCTGAGGTTCATTGTTCGGTGTTGGCTGGTCATCCTGGAATCTTTGGTACCAGAGAGTTAGTGGCTAGATCCTTTTGGTGGCCATCTCTGTCGCGGGATGTGCGTTCTTTTGTGCAGTCCTGTGGGATTTGTGCTCGGGCTAAGCCCTGCTGTTCTCGTGCCAGTGGTTGCTTTTGCCCTTGCCGGTTCCGAAGAGGCCTTGGACACATATCTCTATGGATTTTATTTCAGATCTTCCCGTCTCTCAAAAGATGTCAGTCATTTGGGTGGTCTGTGATCGCTTCTCTAAGATGGTCCATTTGGTACCCTTGTCTAAATTACCTTCCTCCTCTGATTTGGTGCCATTGTTCTTCCAGCATGTGGTTCGTTTACATGGCATTCCAGAGAATATCGTTTCTGACAGAGGTTCCCAGTTTGTTTCGAGGTTTTGGCGAGCCTTTTGTGGTAGGATGGGCATTGACTTGTCTTTTTCCTCGGCTTTCCATCCTCAGACTAATGGCCAGACCGAACGAACCAATCAGACCTTGGAAACATATCTGAGATGCTTTGTTTCTGCTGATCAGGATGACTGGGTGTCCTTTTTGCCTTTGGCTGAGTTCGCCCTTAATAATCGGGCCAGCTCGGCTACCTTGGTTTCGCCGTTTTTCTGCAACTCTGGTTTCCATCCTCGTTTCTCTTCAGGGCAGGTTGAGTCTTCGGACTGTCCTGGTGTGGATACTGTGGTGGACAGGTTGCAGCAGATTTGGACTCATGTAGTGGACAATTTGACCTTGTCCCAGGAGAAGGCTCAACGTTTCGCTAATCGCAAACGCTGTGTGGGTCCCCGACTTCGTGTTGGGGATTTGGTTTGGTTATCTTCTCATCATATTCCTATGAAGGTTTCCTCTCCTAAGTTTAAACCTCGTTTCATTGGTCCGTATAGGATTTCTGAGGTTCTTAATCCTGTGTCTTTTCGTCTGACCCTTCCAGATTCTTTTTCCATACATAACGTATTCCATAGGTCATTGTTGCGGAGATACGTGGCACCTATGGTTCCATCTGTTGATCCTCCTGCCCCGGTTTTGGTGGAGGGGGATTTGGAGTATATTGTGGAGAAGATTTTGGATTCTCGTGTTTCTAGACGGAAACTCCAGTATCTGGTTAAGTGGAAGGGTTATGCTCAGGAAGATAATTCCTGGGTCTTTGCTTCTGATGTCCATGCTCCCGATCTTGTTCGTGCCTTTCATATGGCTCATCCTGGTCGTCCTGGGGGCTCTGGTGAGGGTTCGGTGACCCCTCCTCAAGGGGGGGTACTGTTGTGAATTTTGTGGCAGAGCTCCCTCCTGTGGTCACAAGTGGTACTTCGGCTGATTCTCTCTGTGAGCTTCCGTTGGTGGAGGAAAGTGGTACTGCGGCTTCTGAGTTTCCTTCCTCAGGTGATGTGGTGAAGTCGTTAGGTGCTGCTCTATTTAACTCCACCTAGTGCTTTGATCCTGGCCTCCAGTCAATGTTCTAGTATTGGACCTGTTTCCTCCTGGATCGTTCCTGTGGCCTGCTGCTCTGCATAGCTAAGTTCTGCTTTGCTATTTTGTTTGCTGTTTTTTTCTGTCCAGCTTGTCTATTTGTTTTTTCCTGCTTGCTGGAAGCTCTGGGACGCAGAGGGTGTACCTCCGTGCCGTTAGTTCGGTACGGAGGGTCTTTTTGCCCCCTTTGCGTGGTTTTTGTAGGGTTTTGTGTTGACCGCAAAGTTACCTTTCCTATCCTCGCTCTGTTCAGAAAGTCGGGCCTCACTTTGCTAAATCTATTTCATCTCTACGTTTGTCTTTTCATCTTAACTCACAGTCATTATATGTGGGGGCTGCCTTTTCCTTTGGGGTATTTCTCTGAGGCAAGGTAGGCTTATTTTCTATCTTCAGGCTAGCTAGTTTCTCAGGCTGTGCCGAGTTGCATAGGGAGCGTTAGGCGCAATCCACGGCTGCCTCTAGTGTGGTTGGAGAGGATTAGGGATTGCGGTCAGCAGAGTTCCCACGTCTTAGAGCTCGTTCAATGTTTTTGGGTTATTGTCAGGTCACTGTATGTGCTCTGACCTCTATGTCCATTGTGGTACTGAATTACCTTATCATAACATCCCCCCGTGTATTGCCTCCAGTCCCCAGTTTATTGCTCCCCCAGTGTATTGCTTCCAGTCCCCAGTTTATTGCTCCCCTAGTGTATTGCCTCCAATCCCCAGTTTATTGTTCCCCCAGTGTGTTGCCTCCAGTCCCCAGTTTATTGCTCCCTCAGTGTATTGCCTCCAATCCGGAAGTTATTGCTCCCCCAGTGTATTGCCTCCAGTCCCCAGTTTATTGCTCCCCCAGTGTATTGCCTCCAGTCCTCAGTTTATTGCTCCCCTAGTGTATTGCCCCTTGTCCCCAGTTTATTGCTCCCCAGTGTATTGTCTCCAGTCCTCAATTTATTGCTCCCCCAGTGTATTACCTCCAGTCCCCAGTTTATTGCTCCCCTTGTGTATTGTCCCCAGTCCCGTTTATTGCTCCCCCAGTGTATTGCCTCCAGTCCCCAGTTTATTGCTCCCCCAGTATATTACCTCCAGTCCCCAGTTTATTTCTCCCCCAGTGTATTGCCTCCAGTCCCCAGTGTATTGCCTCCAGTCCCCAGTTTATTGCTCCCCCAGTGTATTGCCCCCAGTCCCCAGTTTATTGCTCCCCCAGTGTATTGCCTCCAGTCCCCAGTTTATTGCTCCCCCAGTGTATTGCCTCCAGTTCCCAGTTTCTTACTCCCCCAATGTATTACCTCCAGTCCACAGTTTATTGCTACCCCAGTGTATTGCCCCTAGTCCCGTTTATTGCTCCCCAATGTATTGCCTCCAATCCCCAGTTTATTGCTCCCCCAGTGTATTACCTCCAGTCCCCAGTTTATTGCTCCCCCAGTGTATTGCTTCCAGTCCCCAGTTTATTGCTCCCCTAGTGTATTGCCTCCAATCCCCAGTTTATTGTTCCCCCAGTGTGTTGCCTCCAGTCCCCAGTTTATTGCTCCCCCAGTGTATTGCCTCCAATCCGCAGGTTATTGCTCCCCCAGTGTATTGCCTCCAGTCCCCAGTTTATTGCTTCCCCAGTGTATTGCCTCCAGTCCTGTTTATTGCTCCCTAGTGTATTGCCCCTAGTCCCCAGTTTATTGCTCCCCAGTGTATTGTCTCCAGTCCTCAATTTATTGCTCCCCCAGTGTATTACCTCCAGTCCCCAGTTTATTGCTCCCCCAGTGTATTACCTCCAGTCCCCAGTTTATTGCTTCCCTAGCGTATTGCCTCCAGTCCCCAGTTTATTGCTCCCCTAGTGTATTGCCTCCAGTACCCAGTTTATTGTTCCCCCAGTGTATTGCCTTCAGTCCCCAGTTTATTGCTCCCCTAGTGTATTGCCTCCAGTCACCAGTTTATTGCTCCCCCAGTGTATTGCCTCCAGTCCCCAGTTTATTGCCCCGTTAAACTAGAAGAAGAGGGGACGGGAAGAAAAACATTAGACTTGAACAAAGAAGACCCAGGAAAACATACTCAGATGGGAGGTAAGAACATTTCTAAAGCAATCCACAGCGAGGAGATTGGAACAAAACAAAATCCTCTAAACTGCATGCTCGCAAACGCCAGAAGCCTGACAAACAAGATGGAAGAACTAGAAGCAGAAATATCTACAGGTAACTTTGACATAGTGGGAATAACCGAGACATGGTTAGATGAAAGCTATGACTGGGCAGTTAACTTACAGGGTTACAGTCTGTTTAGAAAGGATCGTAAAAATCGGAGAGGAGGAGGGGTTTGTCTCTATGTAAAGTCTTGTCTAAAGTCCACTTTAAGGGAGGATATTAGCGAAGGAAATGAGGATGTCGAGTCCATATGGGTCGAAATTCATGGAGGGAAAAATGGTAACAAAATTCTCATTGGGGTCTGTTACAAACCCCCAAATATAACAGAAACCATGGAAAGTCTACTTCTAAAGCAGATAGATGAAGCTGCAACCCATAATGAGGTCCTGGTTATGGGGGACTTTAACTACCCGGATATTAACTGGGAAACAGAAACCTGTGAAACCCATAAAGGCAACAGGTTTCTGCTAATAACCAAGAAAAATTATCTTTCACAATTGGTGCAGAATCCAACCAGAGGAGCAGCACTTTTAGACCTAATACTATCTAATAGACCTGACAGAATAACAAATCTGCAGGTGGTCGGGCATCTAGGAAATAGCGACCACAATATTGTGCAGTTTCACCTGTCTTTCACTAGGGGGACTTGTCAGGGAGTCACAAAAACACTGAACTTTAGGAAGGCAAAGTTTGACCAGCTTAGAGATGCCCTTAATCTGGTAGACTGGGACAATATCCTCAGAAATAAGAATACAGATAATAAATGGGAAATGTTTAAGAACATCCTAAATAGGCAGTGTAAGCGGTTTATACCTTGTGGGAATAAAAGGACTAGAAATAGGAAAAACCCAATGTGGCTAAACAAAGAAGTAAGACAAGCAATTAACAGTAAAAAGAAAGCATTTGCACTACTAAAGCAGGATGGCACCATTGAAGCTCTAAAAAACTATAGGGAGAAAAATACTTTATCTAAAAAACTAATTAAAGCTGCCAAAAAGGAAACAGAGAAGCACATTGCTAAGGAGAGTAAAACTAATCCCAAACTGTTCTTCAACTATATCAATAGTAAAAGAATAAAAACTGAAAATGTAGGCCCCTTAAAAAATAGTGAGGAAAGAATGGTTGTAGATGACGAGGAAAAAGCTAACATATTAAACACCTTCTTCTCCACGGTATTCACGGTGGAAAATGAAATGCTAGGTGAAATCCCAAGAAACAATGAAAACCCTATATTAAGGGTCACCAATCTAACCCAAGAAGAGGTGCGAAACCGGCTAAATAAGATTAAAATAGATAAATCTCCGGGTCCGGATGGCATACACCCACGAGTACTAAGGGAACTAAGTAATGTAATAGATAAACCATTATTTCTTATTTTTAGGGACTCTATAGCGACAGGATCTGTTCCGCAGGACTGGCGCATAGCAAATGTGGTGCCAATATTCAAAAAGGGCTCTAAAAGTGAACCTGGAAATTATAGGCCAGTAAGTCTAACCTCTATTGTTGGTAAAATATTTGAAGGGTTTCTGAGGGATGTTATTCTGGATTATCTCAATGAGAATAACTGTTTAACTCCATATCAGCATGGGTTTATGAGAAATCGCTCCTGTCAAACCAATCTAATCAGTTTTTATGAAGAGGTAAGCTATAGGCTGGACCACGGTGAGTCATTGGACGTGGTATATCTCGATTTTTCCAAAGCGTTTGATACCGTGCCGCACAAGAGGTTGGTACACAAAATGAGAATGCTTGGTCTGGGGAAAAATGTGTGTAAATGGGTTAGTAACTGGCTTAGTGATAGAAAGCAGAGGGTGGTTATAAATGGTATAGTCTCTAACTGGGTCGCTGTGACCAGTGGGGTACCGCAGGGGTCAGTATTGGGACCTGTTCTCTTCAACATATTCATTAATGATCTGGTAGAAGGTTTACACAGTAAAATATCGATATTTGCAGATGATACAAAACTATGTAAAGCAGTTAATACAAGAGAAGATAGTATTCTGCTACAGATGGATCTGGATAAGTTGGAAACTTGGGCTGAAAGGTGGCAGATGAGGTTTAACAATGATAAATGTAAGGTTATACACATGGGAAGAAGGAATCAATATCACCATTACACACTGAATGGGAAACCACTGGGTAAATCTGACAGGGAGAAGGACTTGGGGATCCTAGTTAATGATAAACTTACCTGGAGCAGCCAGTGCCAGGCAGCAGCTGCCAAGGCAAACAGGATCATGGGGTGCATTAAAAGAGGTCTGGATACACATGATGAGAGCATTATACTGCCTCTGTACAAATCCCTAGTTAGACCGCACATGGAGTACTGTGTCCAGTTTTGGGCACCGGTGCTCAGGAAGGATATAATGGAACTAGAGAGAGTACAAAGGAGGGCAACAAAATTAATAAAGGGGATGGGAGAACTACAATACCCAGATAGATTAGCGAAATTAGGATTATTTAGTCTAGAAAAAAGACGACTGAGGGGCGATCTAATAACCATGTATAAGTATATAAGGGGACAATACAAATATCTCGCTGAGGATCTATTTATACCAAGGAAGGTGACGGGCACAAGGGGGCATTCTTTGCGTCTGGAGGAGAGAAGGTTTTTCCACCAACATAGAAGAGGATTCTTTACTGTTAGGGCAGTGAGAATCTGGAATTGCTTGCCTGAGGAGGTGGTGATGGCGAACTCAGTCGAGGGGTTCAAGAGAGGCCTGGATGTCTTCCTGGAGCAGAACAATATTGTATCATACAATTATTAGGTTCTGTAGAAGGACGTAGATCTGGGGATTTATTATGATGGAATATAGGCTGAACTGGATGGACAAATGTCTTTTTTCGGCCTTACTAACTATGTTACTATGTTACTATTGTATTGCCTCCAGTCCCCAGTTTATTGCTCCCCCAGTCTATTGCCTCCAGTCACCAGTTTATTGCTCCCCCAGTGTATTGCCTCCAGTCCCCAGTTTATTGCTCCCCTAGTGTATTTCCTCCAGTCACCAGTTTATTGCTCCCCCAGTGTTTTGCCTCCAGTCCCCAGTTTATTGCTCCCCCAGTGTATTGCCTCCAGTCTCCAGTTTATTGCTCCCCCGTGTATTGCCTCCAGTCACCAGTTTATTGCTCCCTGTCATGATTCACACCGTGAATTCACACCATGTCACGGGTCGGAGTGACTTTAGGCCAACAGACGGCTATCACATGTGCAGGGGGCTTATCTTAGTTATCCCTCCACTCCACAATGTGATGAGAAAACACACACAGGGCTATTAACCTTAGTTTACAGCAGGGGCTTATTTTAGGTATCCCACTGCTCTTCAATATAACATGAACTGCAGGGATTTATGAATATCCCACTTACAGTTCTATTTGAAACTTGCAGCTCTCTGGCGCCCCCCTTTCTCTCAGGTCAGATTAGATACTGCACCTAGGGTAGGTAGTCGCCAGAAAGGCTGCCTGCTATGTACTGGCTATTGGGCACGCTGCAGCGACACGATAAACTACTCCCACTCAGGTGGGAAAAATAATTATCAACGCCGCAGTCGCTGCAACGACACCCAAAGGCCCGCACACGGGTATGCTGCCACCATCTTCGATTAAACGGGTCCGAAGCTAACCCAAAACAGTAGCGTAATTCCCTTCAGAAGACTTAGGGTACGTTTTAGAACAGGAGAACGAATCTAGTATATTAAATATTATACTCCATAAAAGATTTTAAGGCAGTGTTTATAAAAAGTGTAATTCAGGGTAAATCAAGGAGTAGCTCACTGTAACTATTGCAGGTGCTCAGGAAAATTATGAACAATGAACAAGTTTGTCTAATGCTTGTATCTCCGCTACAGAACATGACATAGTCTTAACAAACCCAGCATTCACCTCGTATTAACATTGGCATTCTAATGAGATCAAATATGTCCTATGTGATCTGATGCATAATTACAGAGAAATCCCTACTTTTTACCTGATGGAGTTAGAAGCTCATATTTAGTGGCTGACAGAACCGCCGATGAATGTTAACAATATGTATTTTTTCTTTTTCTAGCCTAAATTGTTGGCCCAATATCGTACAATAATGGAACAAAGGACTTCTTGCATTTACAGAAGGGAATCAGACCGGTTTTGGCTAGCACAACTTTCCACTGCAGCTATGCCAGTCGTAAATACCTTTCTTTAATAAAACTCCCCCACATACATTGACAAGGCAAGCTCTTGCCTGAGTGAAAGGGAAGGGGGGTTTTAGCCCACAGCCTGGGCTAACAAGAGAAACTAAACTTATATGATATTTCATACAATATCGTGACACCTCCCCTTTTGGTCTGCGCTATGGAGGCAGAACCCCTTGGTATGCCTCCATGCACACCTCAGTAGGTTCACCCTGGCGGGACAGTCCATCTGCATTGCCATGCTCCCAGCCCGTTTTGTGTTCAATGGTGAAGTCAAACTGCTGAAGGGCAAGGCTCCAGCGTAGCAACTTGCCGTTGGTTCCACACATGGCGTTTAGCCAGCACAGAGGGTTGTGGTCGGTCACCACAGTGAAGGTGCGACCGTACAAGTAGGGCTGCAAGCGCTGCAGGGCCCAGACTATGGCCAGGCACTCCTTCTCGATGGTGGAGTAGGCCACTTCCCTCGGCAAAGTTTCCGGCTCAGGTATAACACAGGGTGCTCTTGGTCCTCCGAGTCAACCTGGCTGAGCACAGCACCAAGGCCAAACTCGCTGGCGTCGGTCTGCACCAAGAACGGTCGACTACTGTTGACGGCTTTCAACACAGGGGCATTGCACAGTGCTGTTTTCAAAGCCTGGAAGGCCCTCTCCCCCCTCTCAGCCATCGGTCCAGTTGAAGATGTGGGGTAGCTTCTTCTTGGTGAGGTCCATAAAGGGTTTTGCCATGCTATCATAGTGCTGTACGAAGTGCCTATAGTACCCTGCAGTGCCCAGGAAGGACATCACCTGTTTTTTGGTCCTGGGGGTGGGCCAGTTCATGATCGCTCCCACTTTCTCAGGCTCTGGCTTTAGGGTGCTCCCGCCTACCCGATGCCCCAGGTAGTGGACCTCACTCATGCACATCTGGCACTTTCCCGGCTTGATAGTCAGTCCAGCTCGGTGAATTCGCCTGAGCACCTCCTCGAGATGCTGCAGGTGTTTATCCCAGGAGGAACTGAAGATGGCAATGTCATCCAAGTACGCCACGGCGTACTCCTCCAGTCCCTGAAGCAGGAGGTTGACCATCCGCTGGAAAGCGGCAGGGGCATTCTTCATGCCGAAGGGCATGACTGTGGACTCGTACAGTCCGAAGGGTGTCATAAAGGCAGACTTCTCCTGCGCCTCGGGGCTCAGGGGAATCTGCCAGTATCCTCGACTCAGATCCATTATTGTCAGGTATTTTGCGCCAGCTAACCTCTCAAGCAGCTCCTCGATGTGCGGCATGGGGTGCGCGTCAGAGGCTGTGATGGCGTTGAGTTCCCTGCATGATTTCAGCGTCCTAGTACCGCACTCCGGACCTGTCTGACCACCCAAACTCACTGCCTTTGGTAAGATTATGTATTTTAGCACTTGGATCTTGCTTTTTCTTTTACTACGATCCCACTACCTGACATCCTCAGTACGGCGGACTTATTGGGTCATGCTTGCCCTTATCCTGGTTTACTGGCAGATATATTCCGGCCACTTGGTTTCTTCTCTTTTTTCCCCCCTACTCTCCTCCTCTTCCCTTCCTCCCTTCTATATTTATAATTGTCTAAGGGTTTTTCCGTCTGTCTGTCTGTCTGTCTGTCTGTCCTGGAAATCCCGCACCTCTGATCGGTCGAGGCCGCCAGGCCTCGACCAATCAGCGACGGGCACAGCATGGCGACGATGATGTCATAAAGGTTGCCTCGACCAATCAGCGACGGGCACAGTATCGACGTAGAAATCCCGCGTCTCTGATTGGTCCAGGCCGCCAGGCCTCCAGGGGACATGCATATTCTGCGGGCACATGCATATTCTAGAATACCCGATGCGTTAGAATCGGGCCACAATCTAGTATTGTATATATCAACAGGCGCACATATTGGATATTAGATATATATTAACAGGTGCACATATTGTTATGTCAGTGGTTTAATTAGTGTCTTTCTTTTCTTTCTTTTTTTCTTTTGCTTTACACTTGACCATATTCATTATATAGACTTGTCTTTGACAACAATGATCTGTGACCACTATGTATGTGTATATGATGGAGTCATTCATTGATTAATTAATTAATTTATGTTCTTCAAGTAATGGTGCATGTATATACTTTATTTATTCGATCAATTTATTATTGGATACAATTCTTTGATGAATTTAATATGAATTTATGTTATCTTATATCTAGGTATCTCTTGATAAAGGCTTATGTAATAGCCGAAACGTTGGAATTATGATACCTATGTTATGTACTTCAATGGTCCTTTTTGTGCGGAATTGATTTGAATATGGAATGAAAAAAGAAAAAATTAACATTTCAATTTAAATAAAATTTATTTCATTTTTGCTTGAAGAAACAGTGTGCCGGATTTTTTCTTGAGACTGTTTATAAAAAGGCATATAAAGATGTTACAATATGAGACAATTGTAAATATGTACAGAGGTAATTATAAAAATAACAGGGGTTAAATGAGAAATAACACTTACATGTGTTCAGATCATTTGAGGCAACCAGGCTAGTGGAGTTCCCACATGTCCCAATGCATCAGGACTAGTGTTGAGCGATACCGTCCGATACTTGAAAGTATCGGTATCGGATAGTATCGGCCGATACCCGAAAAATATCGGATATCGCCGATACCGATATCCGATACCAATACAAGTCAATGGGACATCAAGTATCGGAAGGTATCCTCATGGATCCCAGGGTCTGAAGGAGAGGAAACTCTCCTTCAGGCCCTGGGATCCATATTAAAGTGTAAAATAAAGAATTAAAATAAAAAATATTGTTATATTCACCTCTCCGGCGGCCCCTGGACATCAGCGGGAGGATCCGGCGTCCGGCACGGCTTCTTTCTTCAAAATGCGCGCCTTCAGGACCTGTGGAATGACGTCCCGGCTTCTGATTGGTCGCGTGCCGCCCATGTGACCGCCACGCGACCAATCAGAAGCCGCGACGTCATTCCTCAGGTCCTAGAAGGCGCTCATTCTAGGACTTTAGCTGAGGAATGACGTCGCGGCTTCTGATTGGTCGCGTGGCGGTCACATGGGCGGCACGCGACCAATCAGAAGCCGGGACGTCATTCCACAGGTCCTGAAGGCGCGCATTTTGAAGAAAGAAGCCGTGCCGGACGCCGGATCCTCCCGCTGATGTCCAGGGGCCGCCGGAGAGGTGAATATAACAATATTTTTTATTTTAATTCTTTATTTTACACTTCCGATACCGATACCCGATATCACAAAAATATCGGATCTCGGTATCGGAATTCCGATACCGCAAGTATCGGCCGATACCCGATACTTGCGGTATCGGAATGCTCAACACTAATCAGGACTCTCGTTAGGAACAGCTCTTCAAGTCAGACTCACATAGGCTCCAGCAGACAGCCCGCAGGGGGCCTGGCAGACTTATAGCTCAGCCTGATGACATCACAAAAAGGGCTGGTTTTCCCAGACCCTCCTATCTCTTCAGTTTAACTAAATTTAACACAAGTTTGTCTAATGCCTGTATGTCATAGTCATAAGAAACCCAGCATTCATCTCGTATTAACATTGGCATTCTAATTAGATCAAATATGTCCTATTTGTGATGGATAATTACAGAGAAATCCCTACTTTTTACCTGATGGAGTTAGAAGCTCATGTTTAGAGTGGCTGACAGAACTGCCGATGAATGTTAACAATATGTTTTTTTTATTTTTCTAGCCTAAGTCGTTGGCCCAATATCGTACAATAATGGAACAAAGGACTTCTTGCATTTAAAGAAGGGAATCAGACCGGTTTTGGCTAGCACAACTTTCCACTGCAGCTATGCCAGTCGTAAATACCTTTCTTCAATAAAACTCCCCCACATACATTGACAAGGCAAGCTCTTGCCTGAGTGAAAGGGAAGGGGGGTTTTAGCCCACAGCCTGGGCTAAGAAGAGAAACTAAACTTATATGATATTTCATACAATATCGTGACACTCCCCCAGTGTATTGCTTCCAGTCACCAGTTTATTGCTCCCCCAATGTATTGCCCCCAGTCCCCAGTTTATTGCTCCCCTATTGTATTGCCTCCAGTCACCAGTTTATTGCTCCCCCAGTGTATTGCCTCCAGTCCCCAGTTTATTGCTCCCCCAGTGTATTGCCTCCAGTCCCCAGTTTATTGCTCCCCCAGTGTATTGCGTCTAGTCACCAGTGTATTGCTCCCACACTATATTGTTAAAAAACAAAACCCATCAGATATTCATTCACTTACTCACGTCTCCGTCCATTCCCTCATCGCAGCACCGCTCCCTTCTTCTTGCCGGGAACTTTCTAAATGACACCGGTGCGCACAGAGTGATGGCATGTGTGGCACTTGTTTCACAGAGAAAGTGCCGAGCAGGAAGCTAAGGACGTGTTCCTGCCTCTCCGCTGTCATTTTCGGAGCTGCAGGAATGATCCCTGCTCGGCACGCCGCCTATGATGAGGGTAATCTGGCCATGGGCCCCTCGGAGCCTTTGGCCAGATTGCTTTCATTATTAATCACCCTGCTAGGGCTCCACTCCATCTCCAGGCCCCGGTGCAGCAGCAGTATGTCTGCCTCTGCTTCTTGTGGATCGCCCCCACGTCAGGGCAATGGGGTACTCGGTACCGGGTCCTTAGGTTCGGGGGATGTCACGGTGGCCCGACCCGGCCTGTGGACAGAAGATCTTCATTGCCCTCAAACGTAACATCACTCCCCCTGGTGGAAGAATAACATTACTGCAATGACCAGGACCCTGGGGCGCTGCACTTGTATACAGTGATATGGAGCATGCTGGTATAAGCTGGGCATATCATCTATATACAATGGTTGTGTTAGAAAAAAGTTATTTCAAATGTATAAGTGATATAAGTTTTGGACTGAGACCAGATTTCCTGTCTGTGAAATATCTGCAGAGGTGAGACTTTATTCAATTAGTAATAGAAAGGGCCGAGGGGGGGAAAGACCACCTTGCCCTTCTGTCCTATGATGGTCACACCTGGGACCCTATAAGAGTAGCTACTCCGATGCTGCCCCTTCTCTTATGTACATATCACTAGTCCACCCTTTACCGACATGTGATGTACTTAGTTTCTATATGGGCAGGAAGGGGTTAAACCCCTTTGTTTTTTTCACACGCTTCAGGGCCTGGCTAATAATCATGTGCCGCGTCTGTTACCTATTACCACCCCCACCACATACACTACATGAGCAGGACGCCGCCCACAGCACCGAAATAAAGGAATTCAAGTATAAAAATCGGTAATTAAGATCTTTTCTGTCCAGGCTATAAAAGGCGATGGAGGGAAGCGGGCGATTATCTGCAGTAATCACTGGGAATACCAGACACAGCTCCTGTCCTATGGATTGTCATGGTGTGAGAGCGCGGCACACTGACTCCATTCTCCAAAAGGTGCAAGAAAAGAAGTGTTTACATTCCTCATCTCCTCAACCCGCATATTATAATGTAAAGAATAATTCTCTGCTGATTCATTTCAGAATATATCTTTCATTTTATGTTACACTGCTTCATGTCACCTGCCCCCTTCAAGGAGACATAGGGTTCCTGCCTGCAGCCACCACTATTGGGGGCTTAAGACCTCACTCTATAAGTTTTCATACATTGTTATAATGCTATAATTCTGCCCCTATAGCTACCATAATACTGCCACAGTGTACAGGAATATAACTACCATAATACTGCCACTATGTGTTATGATCTGTTGGTTCAGAAACACAATGGACCTGGTGGTGGTTAAGAGCACACAAAGTGACCTGATAGTTACTAATAACATAGAACGAGCTCTGAGACGTGGGAACTCTGCTGACCGCAATCCCTAATCCTATCATACCACACTAGAGGTAGCCGTGGAGCGCTCCTGACCAGACCTAGGCGCCTCGGGCACAGCCTGAGAAACTAGCTAGCCTTGAAGATAGAAAAATAAGCCTACCTTGCCTCAGAGAAATTCCCCAAAGGAAAAGGCAGCCCCCCACATATAATGACTGTGAGTAAAGATGAAAATACAAACACAGAGATGAAATAGATTTTAGCAAAGTGAGGCCCGACTTACTGAATAGACCGAGGATAGGAAAGATAGCTTTGCGGTCAGCACAAAAACCTACAAACAACCACGCAGAGGGCGCAAAAAGACCCTCCGCACCGACTAACGGTACGGAGGTGCTCCCTCTGCGTCCCAGAGCTTCCAGCAAGCAAGACAAACCAATATAGCAAGCTGGACAGAAAAAATAGCAAAACAAAAGTAACACAAGCAGAACTTAGCTTATGCAGGAAAGGCAGGTCACAAGAACGATCCAGGAGAGAGCAAGACCAATACTGGAACATTGACTGGAGGCCAGGGACAAAGAACTAGGTGGAGTTAAATAGAGCAGCACCTAACGACTTAACCTCGACACCTGAGGAAGGAAACTCAGAAGCCGCAGCCCCACTCACATCCACCAGAGGAAGCTCATGGACAGAACCAGCCGAAGTACCACTCATGACCACAGGAGGGAGCTTGACCACAGAATTCACAACAACTATGTACAGGAATATAACTACTATAATACTGCCACTATGTACAAGAATATAACTACTATAATACTGCCACTATGTACAGGAATATAACTACTATAATACTGCCACTATGTACAGGAATATAACTACTATAATACTGCCACTATGTACAAGAATATAACTACTATCAGTCACAAAAACATTGAACTTTAGGAAGGCAAAGTTTGAACAGCTTAGAGATGCCCTTAATCTGGTAGACTGGGACAATATCCTCAGAAATGAGAATACAGATAATAAATGGGAAATGTTTAAGAACATCCTAAATAGGCAGTGTAAGCGGTTTATACCTTGTGGGAATAAAAGGACTAGAAATAGGAAAAAACAAAGAAGTAAGACAGGCAATTAACAGTAAAAAGAAAGCATTTGCACTACTAAAGCAGGATGGCACCATTGAAGCTCTAAAAAACTATAGGGAGAAAAATACTTTATCTAAAAAACTAATTAAAGCTGCCAAAAAGGAAACAGAGAAGCACATTGCTAAGGAGAGTAAAACTAATCCCAAACTGTTCTTCAACTATATCAATAGTAAAAGAATAAAAACTGAAAATGTAGGCCCCTTAAAAAATAGTGAGGAAAGAATGGTTGTAGATGACGAGGAAAAAGCTAACATATTAAGCACCTTCTTCTCCACGGTATTCACGGTGGAAAATGAAATGCTAGGTGAAATCCCAAGAAACAATGAAAACCCTATATTAAGGGTCACCAATCTAACCCAAGAAGAGGTGCGAAACCGGCTAAATAAGATTAAAATAGATAAATCTCCGGGTCCGGATGGCATACACCCACGAGTACTAAGAGAACTAAGTAATGTAATAGATAAACCATTATTTCTTATTTTTAGTGACTCTATAGCGACAGGGTCTGTTCCGCAGGACTGGCGCATAGCAAATGTGGTGCCAATATTCAAAAAGGGCTCTAAAAGTGAACCTGGAAATTATAGGCCAGTAAGTCTAACCTCTATTGTTGGTAAAATATTTGAAGGGTTTCTGAGGGATGTTATTCTGGATTATCTCAATGAGAATAACTGTTTAACTCCATATCAGCATGGGTTTATGAGAAATCGCTCCTGTCAAACCAATCTAATCAGTTTTTATGAAGAGGTAAGCTATAGGCTGGACCACGGTGAGTCATTGGACGTGGTATATCTCGATTTTTCCAAAGCGTTTGATACCGTGCCGCACAAGAGGTTGGTACACAAAATGAGAATGCTTGGTCTGGGGGAAAATGTGTGTAAATGGGTTAGTAACTGGCTTAGTGATAGAAAGCAGAGGGTGGTTATAAATGGTATAGTCTCTAACTGGGTCGCTGTGACCAGTGGGGTACCGCAGGGGTCAGTATTGGGACCTGTTCTCTTCAACATATTCATTAATGATCTGGTAGAAGGTTTACACAGTAAAATATCGATATTTGCAGATGATACAAAACTATGTAAAGCAGTTAATACAAGAGAAGATAGTATTCTGCTACAGATGGATCTGGATAAGTTGGAAACTTGGGCTGAAAGGTGGCAGATGAGGTTTAACAATGATAAATGTAAGGTTATACACATGGGAAGAGGGAATCAATGTCACCATTACACACTGAACGGGAAACCACTGGGTAAATCTGACAGGGAGAAGGACTTGGGGATCCTAGTTAATGATAAACTTACCTGGAGCAGCCAGTGCCAGGCAGCAGCTGCCAAGGCAAACAGGATCATGGGGTGCATTAAAAGAGGTCTGGATACACATGATGAGAGCATTATACTGCCTCTGTACAAATCCCTAGTTAGACCGCACATGGAGTACTGTGTCCAGTTTTGGGCACCGGTGCTCAGGAAGGATATAATGGAACTAGAGAGAGTACAAAGGAGGGCAACAAAATTAATAAAGGGGATGGGAGAACTACAATACCCAGATAGATTAGCGAAATTAGGATTATTTAGTCTAGAAAAAAGACGACTGAGGGGCGATCTAATAACCATGTATAAGTATATAAGGGGACAATACAAATATCTCGCTGAGGATCTGTTTATACCAAGGAAGGTGACGGGCACAAGGGGGCATTCTTTGCGTCTGGAGGAGAGAAGGTTTTTCCACCAACATAGAAGAGGATTCTTTACTGTTAGGGCAGTGAGAATCTGGAATTGCTTGCCTGAGGAGGTGGTGATGGCGAACTCAGTCGAGGGGTTCAAGAGAGGCCTGGATGTCTTCCTGGAGCAGAACAATATTGTATCATACAATTATTAGGTTCTGTAGAAGGATGTAGATCTGGGTATTTATTTATTATTATGGAATATAGGCTGAACTGGATGGACAAATGTCTTTTTTCGGCCTTACTAACTATGTTACTATGTTACTATGTTACTATAATACTGCCACTATGTACAGGAATATAACTACTATAATACTGCCACTATGTACAGGAATATAACTACTATAATAGTACCCCAATGTACAAGAATATTACTACTATAATACTGCCCATATATACAAGAATATAACTACTGTAATACTGCCCCTATGTACAAGAATATAACTACTATAATACTGCTCCTATGTACAAGAATATAACTACTATAATACTGCCTCCTACGCACAGTATCGACGTAGAAATCCCGCGTCTCTGATTGGTCGAGGCCACCAGGCCTCGACCAATCAGTGACGGGCACAGCGACGATGATGTCATAAAGGACGTAGACATCCCACGTTTCTGATTCAGCGACGGCCACAGTATCGACGTAGATGTCATAATGGTTGCCATGGCGACGATGATGTCATAAAGGTTGCCTCGACCAATCAGCGACGGGCACAGTCTGCCGCGAATTCTGGAATCATCATTGTCCATATACTACGGGGACATGCATATTCTAGAATACCCGATGCGTTAGAATCGGGCCACAATCTAGTATATATATAATTGTCTAAGGGTTTGGCTGTCTGTTCTGGAAATCCCACGTCGCTGATTGGTCGAGGCCGCCAGCCGGCCTCGACCAATCTGGGACGGTCACAGTCTGCCGCGAATTCTGGAATCATCATTGTCCTCCACTGCTGTCAAGTTCCGCCATTGTGTTGTCTAAGGGTCTAATTGTCTGTCTGTCTCGGATATCAGCCAATCAGCGATATTAGTGCGGGATTTTAACACCACTGACAGCGCAACATACATACATACATATTCTAGAATACCCGATGCGTTTGAATCGGGCCAACATCTAGCAACTAATATAATACTGCCCCCTGTGTACAAGAATATAACTACTATAATACTGCCCCTATGTGCAAGAATATAACTAGTATAATACTGCTCCTATGTACAAGAATATAGCTACTATAATACTGCCCCTATGTACAAGAATATAACTACTATAATACTGCCCCTATATACAAGAATATTACTAATATAATACTGCCCCTATGTACAAGAATATAACTACTATAATATTGCCCCTATATACAAGAATATAACTAATATAATACTGCCCAGATATACAAGAATATAACTACTATAATACTGCCCCTATATACAAGAATATAACTACTATAATACTGCCCCTGTGTACAAGAATATAACTACTATAATACTGCCCCTATGTACAAGAATATAACTACTATAATACTGCCCCTATATACAAGAATATTACTAATATAATACTGCCCCTATGTACAAGAATATAACTTCTATAATACTGCCCCTACATACAAGAATATAACTACTATAATACTGCCCAGATATACAAGAATATAACTACTATAATACTGCCACTATATACAAGAATAGAACTACTATAATACTGCCCCCTGTGTACAAGAATATAACTACTATAATACTGCCCCCTATGTACAAGAATATAACTACTATAATACTGTCCCTATGTACAAGAATATAACTACTATAATACTGCCCCTATGTACAATAATATAACTACTATAATACTGCTCCTGTGTACAAGAATATAACTCCTATAATACTGCCCCCTATGTACAAGAATATAACTACTATAATACTGCCCCTATGTACAAGAATATAACTGCTATAATACTGCTCCCTATGTACAAGAATATAACTACTATAATACTGCCCCTATGTACAAGAATATAACTGCTATAATACTGCCCCTATGTACAAGAATATAACTGCTATAATACTGCCTCTATGCACAAGAATATAACTACTATAATACTGCCCCCTATGTACAAGAATATAACTACTATAATACTGCCATTATATACAAGAATATAACTACTATAATACTGCCCCTATATACAAGAATATAACTACTATAATACTGCCCAGATATACAAGAATATAACTACTATAATACTGCCCCTATATACAAGAATATAACTACTATAATACTGCCCCTGTGTACAAGAATATAACTACTATAATACTGCCCCTATGTACAAGAATATAACTTCTATAATACTGCTCCTGTGTACAAGAATATAACTACTATAATACTGCCCCCTATGTACAAGAATATAACTACTATAATACTGTCCCTATGTACAAGAATTTAACTACTATAATAATGCCACTATGTACAAGAATATACCTACTATAATACTGCTCCTTATGTACAAGAATGTAACTACTATAATACTGTCCCCTATGTACAAGAATTTAACTACTATAATACTGCTTCTTATGTACATGAATATAACTGCTATAATACTGCCCCTATGTACAAGAATTTAACTACTATAATACTGCCCCTATGTACAAGAATATAACTGCTATAATACTGCCCCCTATGTACTAGAATATAACTACTATAATACTGCCCCTATGTACAAGAATATAACTACTATAATACTGCCTCCTATGTACAAGAATATAACTACTATAATACTGCCCCTATGTACAAGAATATAACTGCTATAATACTTGTCAGGATTCCCTGACCGCTGCCACCAATTTGTCACGATTCACACCGTGACCGTCACCCCTGCGTCACGGGTTGGGGTGACTTTAGGCCAACAGACAGCTATCACATGTGCAGGGGGGCTTATCTTAGTTATCCCTCCACTGCTAACAATGTGATGAGAAACCACACTCAAGGCTATTGACCTCTTAGTTTACAGCAGGGGCTTATTCTAGGTATCCCACTGCTTTTCAATATACCACAAACTGCAGGGATTTATGTATATCCCGCTTACAGTTCCACTTAACACTTGCAGCTCCCTGGCGCCCCCCTTACTCTCAGGTCAGATTAGGTACTGCACCCTGGGTAATTAGTCGCCAGAAAGGCTGCCTGCTATGTACTGGCTATTGGGCACGCTGCAGCGATGCGATAAACTACTCCCACTCAGGCAGGAACAATAATTATCAACGCCGCAGTCGCTACAACATAATCCAAAAGTCAGCACACTCTCGCTGCCACCAGCTTCGATTAAACGGGTCCGAAGCTAACCCAACACAACAGTAGCGTATTTCCCTTCAGAAGACTTAGGCCATGTTCACACTATGCGGTTTTTACTGCGGAACCGCGGCGATTTTGCCGCTGCGGGTCCGCAGTTATTTTCCGTGCAGGGTACAGTACAATGTTACCCTATGGAAAACAGAAACCGCAGTGCACATGATGCGGAAAAACCCGAAAAAAACCGCGCTGAATTGCTGAGGAAAAAAAGAAGGACCATGTCACTTCTTTGTGCAGAATCGCAGCGATTCTGCACCCATAGAAATGCATTGATCCGCTTACTTCCCACATGGGGCTGTGCCCACTATGCGGGAAGTAATGCGGATAATGTGCGGGTTATACCCGGGGTGGAGGAGAGGAGACTCTCCTCCAGGCCCCGGGAACCATATTTGTATTAAAAAAAAAGAATTAAAATAAAAAATCATGTTATACTCACCTCTGAAGCCTCAGCGCTGCACGCGGCCGTCCGGTCTCAGGTTTGCTATGCGACCAGGACCTTCGGTAACGTCGCGGTCACATGACCATGACGTCACCGAAGGTCCTGGTCGCACAGCATCTTTGGAACCGGACCACCGCCTGCAGCGCCGAGGAGATCGGGACGTCAGAGGGTGAGTATATCATCATGATGTTATAATTTTTAACACTACTATTGATGCTGCATATTGCTGCATATGCAGCATCAATAGTAGGGGTAAATCCCGCAGCGGAACCCACAGCGGAACCCGCAGGACAAACCGCGATAAATCTGCAGGGATAACCGCAGCGGGTTTGCCCTGCAGATTTATCAAATCCGCTGCGGGACAACCCGCAGGATAAAAAGGAACGTGTGAATGTGGCCTTAGGGTACGTTTAGAGCATGGAGAATGAACTAATATAAATATTATATCCCATAAAAATTAGGCAGTGCTTTATCAAAAATATTTTATAAAGATGTTACAAATGAGACAATTGCAAATATGTACAAGGGTAATTATGAAATAAACAGGGATTAAATGAGAAAAGGTAACACTCACATGTTCAAAGCATGGCAGGCAACCATACGTCCCAGCTCATTGGACGTGCTGCTGGCTGCTGGAGGAGACAAGAAATCAAGCAGAAGTGACTCCTCAGAGCCTGCCAGACACTTAAAACATTAAGGCTGTGACATCACAGAAAGGCTGGTTTATCCAGACCCTCCTCTCTCTACATTCTGAGTAAACTTTAAACTATTTTCTCTAATTTCTATAACTTCGCTACCAAACAGGTCATAGTCATAACGAACCCAGCATTCATCTCGGATTAACATGGGCATTCTAATAAGATCAAATATGTCCTATCTGTGATACATATTTACAGAGAAATACCTACTTCTTTACTAGATGGAGGTAGAACCTCAGGTTTTACGTGGTGAATAGATCCACCGAGGGGTGTAAAGAATATATATTTTCGTATTTTTTACGTAAACGGGTTGTGTAATATCTTGCAAAAACAAGACAAAGGACTTGCATGAATCCTAGAAGTTTCTAGTTCACTTATAGCTGGACAAGAGCTTACACGGCAGGAAATGCCGGTCGTAAATACTTCTGCTCTCTGAGCTAGAGGTAATAAACTCTTCTTCCCCCATCTACATTGGCAAAGCAGCTCTTGGCTGAGTGAAAGGGAAGGGGGGCTTGTTAGCCCACAGCCTTGAGCAAGAGAAGCTACTTATATGATATTTCATACCATATCGTGACAATACTGCCCCTATGTACAAGAATATAACTGCTATGATACTGCCCCTATGTACAAGAATATAACTACTATAATACTGCCCCTATGTACAAGAATATAACTGCTATAATACTGCCCCTATGTACAAGAATATAACTGCTAGAATACTGACCCTATGTACAAGAATATAACTGCTATAATACTGCCCCTAGGTACAAGAATATAACTGCTATAATACTGCCCCCTATGTACAAGAATATAACTACTATAATACTGCCATTACATACAAGAATATAACTACTATAATACTGCCTCCTATGTACAAGAATATAACTGCTATAATACTGCCCCTATGTACAAGAATATAACTACTATAATACTGCCCCTATGTATAAGAATATAACTACTATAATACTGCCATTATATACAAGAATATAACGAGCTAGAGGTAATAAACTCTTCTTCCCCCATCTACATTGGCAAAGCAGCTCTTGGCTGAGTGAAAGGGAAGGGGGGCTTGTTAGCCCACAGCCTTGAGCAAGAGAAGCTACTTATATGATATTTCATACCATATCGTGACAATACTGCCCCTATGTACAAGAATATAACTGCTATAATACTGCCCCTATGTACAAGAATATAACTGCTATAATACTGCCCCCTATGTACAAGAATATAACTACTATAATACTGCCATTATGTACAAGAATATAACTACTATAATACTGCTCCTATGTACAGGAATATAACTACTATAATACTGCCCCTATGTACAAGAATATAACTACTATAATACTGCCCCGTATGTACATGGGACTGGTCAGACATTGCAATTGATTATGGAACTAAGCTTGATGATGTATTAATGTGCTAATGATTGTTCTGATGATGTATTCCTATACTGATAGTGGTGTTGTTGTATTTATATACTGATGATAGATCTGGTTATGTATTCATGTATTGATAATTGTTCTGGTTCATGTATTGATGGTGGTTCTAGTTGATATATTCATGTACTGATGGTGGTTCTGTAGATATGCTCCTGTACCCAACATGGTTGTGAAGCTGTCTGAGGCGTAGCTAGGGTTTTGGTCCAGGGGGGCGAAGCTTCTGAGTGGGCCCCTAACCAGGTAACCTTGATTACAACTCGGTGATGCACCCTAATACTGGAGGAGAACCTCAGCAGATGACCGCGCTATTACTGAAGATAATCTCTATATGAAGACCAGTATGGATATTACCGCCATATGGTCAGTGGTAGATACCAGTCCTACAGAACATATAACAGATCACAGCACAGTTACAAATAATGTCTTACAGCTGACGTTCTTTCTGATGGAATCGTTCACTTTTCCCGTCTTTTCCATCTGGCTCAGACCGACATGACAACTTCTTCCACCCAGGACTCGTCTGCCGAGAATAAAACAAAGACACATTTCACTTCTCATATTCCAGCCCCATCAGCACAAACTCCTCATCCTGCTGATACGACAATACTGAGCCGCTGCTGCCATATGTGTCCCTATTACTGCACCTGATACCCCAATACTGAGCCGCTGCTGCTCTATGTGTCCCTATTACTGCCCCTGATACCCCAATACTGAGCCGCTGCTGCCGTATGTGTCCCTATTACTGCCCCTGATACCCCTATACTGAGCCGCTACTGCCGTATGTGTCCCTATTACTGCACCTGATACCCCAATACTGAGCCGCTGCTGCTCTATGTGTCCCTATTACTGCCCCTGATACCCCAATACTGAGCCGCTGCTGCTCTATGTGTCCCTATTACTGCTCCTGATACCCCAACACTGAGCCGCTGCTGCCGTATGTGTCCTTATTACTGCCCCTGATACCCCAATACTGAGCTGCTGCTGCCATATGTGTCCCTATTACTGCCCCTGATACCCCAATACTGGGCCGCTGCTGCCGTATTTGTCCCTATTACTCCACCTGATACCCCAATACTGAGCCACTGCTGCCGTATGTGTCCCTATTACTGCCCCTGATACTCCAATACTGAGCCACTGCTGCCGTATGTGTCCCTATTACTGCACCTGATACCCCAATACTGAGCCACTGCTGCCGTATGTGTCCCTATTACTGCCCCTGATACCCCAATACTGAGCCGCTGCTGCCGTCTGTGTCCCTATTACTGCCCCTGATACCCCAATACTGAGCCGCTGCTGCCGTATGTGTCCCTATTACTGCACCTGATACCCCAATACTAAGCCGCTGCTGCCGTATGTGTGCTTATTACTGCACCTGATACCCCAATACTGAGCCGCTGCTGCCGTATGTGTCCCTATTACTGCCCCTGATACCCCAATACTGAGCCGCTGCTGCCGTATGTGTCCCTATTACTGCCCCTGATACCCCAATACTGAGCCGCTGCTGCCGTATGTGTCCCTATTACTGCCCCTGATACCCCAATACTGAGCCGTTGCTTCCATATGTGTCCCTATTACTGCCCCTGATACCCCAATACTGAGCCACTGCTGCCGTATGTGTCCCTATTACTGCCCCTGATACCCCAATACTGAGCCACTGCTGCCGTATGTGTCCCTATTACAGCCTCTGATAACCCAATACTGAGCCACTGCTGCCGTATTTGCCCCTATTACTGCCCCTGATACCCCAATACTGAGCCGCTGCTGCCATATGTGACCCTATTACTGCACCCGATACCCCAATACTGAGCCGCTGCTGCCGTATGTGTCCCTATTACTGCCCCTGATACCCCAATACTGAGCCTCTGCTGCCATATGTGTCCCTATTACTGCACCTGATACCCCAATACTGAGCCGCTGCTGCCGTCTGTGACCCTATTACTGCACCTGATACCCCAATACTGAGCTGCTGCTGCTGTATGTGTCCCTATTACTGCCCCTGATACCCCAATACTAAGCCACTGCTGCCAAATGTGTCCCTATTACTGCCCCTGATACCCCAATACTGAGCCACTGCTGCTGTATGTGTTCCTATTACTGGCCCTGATACCCCAATACTGAGCCGCTGCTGCCGTCTGTGACCCTATTACTGCACCTGATATCCCAATACTGAGTCACTGCTGCCGTCTGTGACCCTATTACTGCACCTGATACCCCAATACTGAGCCTCTGCTGCTATATGTGTCCCTATTACTGCACCTGATACCCCAATACTGAGCCACTGCTGCCGTATGTGTCCCTATTACTTCCCCTAATACCCCAATACTGAGCCGCTGCTGCCGTATGTGTCCCTATTACTGCACCTGATACCCCAATACTGAGCCACTGCTGCCGTATGTGTCCCTATTACTCCACCTGATACCCCAATACTGAGCCACTGCTGCCGTATGTGTCCCTATTACTGCCGCTGATACCCCAATACTGAGCCGCTGCTGCCGTATGTGTCCCTATTACTGCCGCTGATACCCCAATACTGAGCCGCTGCTGCCGTATGTGTCCCTATTACTGCACCTGATACCCCAATACTGAGCCGCTGCTGCCGAATGTGTCCCTATTACTGCACCTGATATCCCAATACTGAGCCGCTGCTGCCATATGTGTCCCTATTACTGCCCCTGATACCCCAATACTGAGCCGCTGCTGCTGTATGTGTCCCTATTACTGCCCCTGATACCCCAATACTGAGCCGCTGCTGCCGAATGTGTCCCTATTACTGCACCTGATATCCCAATACTGAGCCGCTGCTGCCGTATGTGTCCCTATTAGTGCACCTGATACCCCAATACTAAGCCACTGCTGCCGTATGTGTCCCTATTACTGCACCTGATACCCCAATACTAAGCCACTGCTGCCATATGTGTCCCTATTACTGCACCTGATACCCCAATACTGAGCCGCTGCTGCCGTATGTGTCCCTATTACTGCCCCTGATACCCCAATACTGAGCCACTGCTGCCGTATGTGACCCTATTACTGCCCCTGATACCCCAATACGGAGCCACTGCTGCCGTATGTGTCCCTATTACTCCACCTGATACCCCAATACTAAGCCACTGCTGCCGTATGTGACCCTATTACTGCCCCTGATACCCCAATACGGAGCCACTGCTGCCGTATGTGTCCCTATTACTCCACCTGATACCCCAATACTAAGCCACTGCTGCCGTATGTGACCCTATTACTGCCCCTGATACCCCAATACTGAGCCGCTGCTGCCGTATGTGACCCTATTACTGCACCTGATACCCCAATACTAAGCCACTGCTGCCGTATGTGTCCCTATTACTCCACCTGATACCCCAATACTAAGCCACTGCTGCCGTATGTGACCCTATTACTGCCCCTGATACAATACTGAGCCGCTGCTGCCGTATGTGTCCCTATTACTGCCCCTGATACCCCAATACTGAGCCGCTGCTGCCGTATGTGTCCCTATTACTGCCCCTGATACCCCAATACTGAGCCGCTGCTGCCGTATGTGTCCCTATTACTCCACCTGATACCCCAATACTGAGCCGCTGCTGCCGTCTGTGACCCTATTACTGCACCTGATACCCCAATACTGAGCCTCTGCTGCCGTATGTGTCCCTATTACTCCACCTGATACCCCAATACTAAGCCACTGCTGCCGTATGTGACCCTATTACTGCCCCTGATACCCCAATACTGAGCCGCTGCTGCCGTATGTGTCCCTATTACTGCCCCTGATACCCCAATACTGAGCCGCTGCTGCCGTATGTGTCCCTATTACTGCCCCTGATACCCCAATACTGAGCCGCTGCTGCCGTATGTGTCCCTATTACTCCACCTGATACCCCAATACTGAGCCGCTGCTGCCGTCTGTGACCCTATTACTGCACCTGATACCCCAATACTGAGCCTCTGCTGCCATATGTGTCCCTATTACTGCACCTGATACCCCAATACTGAGCCTCTGCTGCTATATGTGTCCCTATTACTGCCCCTGATACCCCAATACTAAGCCACTGCTGCCGTATGTGTCCCTATTACTGCCCCTGATACCCCAATACTAAGCCACTGCTGCCGTATGTGTTCCTATTACTGGCCCTGATACTCCAATACTGAGCCGCTGCTGCCGTCTGTGACCCTATTACTGCACCTGATATCCCAATACTGAGCTGCTGCTGCCGTCTGTGTCCCTATTACTGCACCTGATATCCCAATACTAAGCCACTGCTGCCGTATGTGTCCCTATTACTGGCCCTGCTACTCCAATACTGAGCCGCTGCTGCCGTCTGTGACCCTATTACTGCACCTGATACCCCAATACTGAGCCTCTGCTGCTATATGTGTCCCTATTACTGCCCCTGATACCCCAATACTAAGCCACTGCTGCCGTATGTGTCCCTATTACTGCCCCTGATACCCCAATACTAAGCCACTGCTGCCGTATGTGTTCCTATTACTGGCCCTGATACTCCAATACTGAGCGACTGCTGCCGTATGTGTCCCTATTACTGCACCTGATACCCCAATACTGAGTCACTGCTGCCGTATGTGTCCCTATTACTGCCCCTGATACCCCAATACTGAGCCGCTGCTGCCGTCTGTGACCCTATTACTGCACCTGATACCCCAATACTGAGCCGCTGCTGCCGTATGTGTCCTTATTACTGCACCTGATACCCCAATACTGAGCCACTGCTGCCGTGTGTGTCCCTATTACTCCACCTGATACCCCAATACTGAGCCGCTGCTGCCGTATGTGTCCCTATTACTGCCGCTGATACCCCAATACTGAGCCGCTGCTGCCGTATGTGTCCCTATTACTGCACCTGATACCCCAATACTGAGCCACTGCTGCCGTATGTGTCCCTATTACTGCCCCTGATACCCCAATACTGAGCCACTGCTGCTGTATGTGTTCCTATTACTGGCCCTGATACCCCAATACTGAGCCGCTGCTGCCGTCTGTGACCCTATTACTGCACCTGATATCCCAATACTGAGCCACTGCTGCCATATGTATCCCTATTACTGCACCTGATACCCCAATACTGAGTCACTGCTGCCGTATGTGTCCCTATTACTGCCCCTGATACCCCAATACTGAGCCGCTGCTGCCGTCTGTGACCCTATTACTGCACCTGATATCCCAATACTGAGCCACTGCTGCCATATGTATCCCTATTACTGCACCTGATACCCCAATACTGAGTCACTGCTGCCGTATGTGTCCCTATTACTGCCCCTGATACCCCAATACTGAGCCGCTGCTGCCGTCTGTGTCCCTATTACTGCCCCTGATACCCCAATACTGAGCCGCTGCTGCCGTATGTGTCCCTATTACTGCACCTGATACCCCAATACTGAGCCACTGCTGCCGTGTGTGTCCCTATTACTGCCGCTGATACCCCAATACTGAGCCGCTGCTGCCGTATGTGTCCCTATTACTGCACCTGATACCCCAATACTGAGCCACTGCTGCCGTATGTGTCCCTATTACTGCACCTGATACCCCAATACTGAGCCACTGCTGCCGTATGTGTCCCTATTACTGCCGCTGATACCCCAATACTGAGCCGCTGCTGCCGTATGTGTCCCTATTACTGCACCTGATACCCCAATACTGAGCCACTGCTGCCGAATGTGTCCCTATTACTGCACCTGATACCCCAATACTGAGCCACTGCTGCCGAATGTGTCCCTATTACTGCACCTGATACCCCAGTACTGAGCCGCTGCTGCCATGTGTCCCTATTACTGCCCCTGATACCCCAATACTGAGCCGCTGCTGCTGTATGTGTCCCTATTACTGCCCCTGATACCCCAATACTGAGCCGCTGCTGCTCTATGTGTCCCTATTACTGCCCCTGATACCCCAATACTGAGCCACTGCTGCTATATGTGTCCCTATTACTGCACCTGATACCCCAATACTGAGCCGCTGCTGCTATATGTGTCCCTATTACTGCCCCTGATACCCCAATACTGAGCCACTGCTGCCGTATGTGTCCCTATTACTGCCGCTGATACCCCAATACTGAGCCGCTGCTGCCGTATGTGTCCCTATTACTGCACCTGATACCCCAATACTGAGCCACTGCTGCCGTATGTGTCCCTATTACTGCCGCTGATACCCCAATACTGAGCCGCTGCTGCCGTATGTGTCCCTATTACTGCACCTGATACCCCAATACTGAGCCACTGCTGCCGAATGTGTCCCTATTACTGCACCTGATACCCCAGTACTGAGCCGCTGCTGCCATGTGTCCCTATTACTGCCCCTGATACCCCAATACTGAGCCGCTGCTGCTGTATGTGTCCCTATTACTGCCCCTGATACCCCAATACTGAGCCGCTGCTGCTATATGTGTCCCTATTACTGCCCCTGATACCCCAATACTGAGCCACTGCTGCTATATGTGTCCCTATTACTGCCCCTGATACCCCAATACTGAGCCACTGCTGCTATATGTGTCCCTATTACTGCACCTGATATCCCAATACTGAGCCGCTGCTGCTATATGTGTCCCTATTACTGCACCTGATACCCCAATACTGAGCCACTGCTGCCGTCTGTGTCCCTATTACTGCCCCTGATACCCCAATACTGAGCCACTGCTGCCGTATGCGTCCCTATTACTCCACCTGATACCCCAATACTGAGCCACTGCTGCCGTATGAGTCCCTATTACTGCCTCTGATACCCCAATACTGAGCCGCTGCTCCCGTATGTGTCCCTATTACTGCCCCTGATACCCCAATACTGAGCCTCTGCTGCCGTATTTGCCCCTATTACTGCACCTGTTACCCCAATACTGAGCCACTGCTGCCGTATTTGCCCCTATTACTGCCCCTGATACCCCAATACTGAGCCGCTGCTGCCGTATGTGTCCCTATTACTGCACCCGATACCCCAATACTGAGCCGCTGCTGCCGTATGTGACCCTATTACTGCCCCTGATACCCCAATACTGAGCTGCTGCTGCCGTATGTGTCCCTATTACTGCCCCTGATACCCCAATACTGAGCTACTGCTGCCGTATGTGTCCCTATTACTGCCCCTGATACCCCAATACTGAGCCGCTGCTGCCGTATGTGACCCTATTACTGCACCTGATACCCCAATACTAAGCCACTGCTGCCGTATGTGTCCCTATTACTGCCCCTGATACCCCAATACTGAGCCGCTGCTGCCGTCTGTGACCCTATTACTGCACCTGATACCCCAATAATGAGCCACTGCTGCCGTATGTGTCCCTATTACTGTCCCTGATACCCCAATACTGAGCCACTGCTGCCGTATCTGTCCCTATTACTGCCCCTGATACCCCAATACTGAGCCACTGCTGCCGTATGTGTCCCTATTACTGCCCCTGATACCCCAATACTGAGCCGCTGCTGCTGTATGTGTTCCTATTACTGGCCCTGATACCCCAATACTGAGCCGCTGCTGCCGTCTGTGACCCTATTACTGCACCTGATACCCCAATAATGAGCCACTGCTGCCGTATGTGTCCCTATTACTGCCCCTGATACCCCAATACTGAGCCGCTGCTGCCGTATGTGTCCCTATTACTGCCCCTGATACCCCAATACTGAGCTACTGCTGCCGTATGTGTCCCTATTACTGCCCCTGATACCCCAATACTGAGCCGCTGCTGCCGTATGTGACCCTATTACTGCACCTGATACCCCAATACTAAGCCACTGCTGCCGTATGTGTCCCTATTACTGCCCCTGATACCCCAATACTGAGCCGCTGCTGCCGTATGTGTCCCTATTACTGCCCCCGATACCCCAATACTGAGCCGCTGCGGCTGTATGTGTTCCTATTACTGCCCCTGATACCCCAATACTGAGCCGCTGCTGCTGTATGTGTTCCTATTACTGGCCCTGATACCCCAATACTGAGCCGCTGCCGCCGTATGTGTCCCTATTACTGCCCCTGATACCCCAATACTGAGCCGCTGCTGCCGTGTGTCCCTATTACTGCACCTGATACCCCAATACTGAGCCTCTGCTGCCATATGTGTCCCTATTACTGCACCTGATACCCCAATACTGAGCCACTGCTGCCGTATGTGTCCCTATTACTGCCCCTGATACCCCAATACTGAGCCGCTGCTGGCGTATGTGTGCCTATTACTGCCCCTGATACCCCAATACTGAGCCGCTGCTGCCGTCTGTGACCCTATTACTGCACCTGATACCCCAATACTGAGCCGCTGCTGCCGTATGTGTCCCTATTACTGCACCTGATACCCCAATACTGAGCCACTGCTGCCGTATGTGTCCCTATTACTGCCCCTGATACCCCAATACTGAGCTGCTGCTGCCGTATGTGTCCCTATTACTGCCCCTGATACCCCAATACTGAGCCGCTGCTGCTGTATGTGTTCCTATTACTGGCCCTGATACCCCAATACTGAGCCGCTGCTGCCGTCTGTGACCCTATTACTGCCCCTGATACCCCAATACTGAGCCGCTGCTGCCGTATGTGTCCCTATTACTCCACCTGATACCCCAATACTGAGCCTCTGCTGCCATATGTGTCCCTATTACTGCACCTGATACCCCAATACTGAGCCACTGCTGCCGTATGTGTCCCTATTACTGCCCCTGATACCCAAATACTGAGCCGCTGCTGCCGTATGTGTCCCTATTACTCCACCTGATACCCCAATACTGAGCATCTGCTGCCATATGTGTCCCTATTACTGCACCTGATACCCCAATACTGAGCCGCTGCTGCCGTATGTGTCCATATTACTGCCCCTGATACCCCAATACTGAGCCGCTGCTGCCGTCTGTGACCCTATTACTGCACCTGATACCCCAATACTGAGCCTCTGCTGCTATATGTGTCCCTATTACTGCACCTGATACCCCAATACTGAGCCACTGCTGCCGTATGTGTCCCTATTACTGCACCTGATACCCCAATACTGAGCCACTGCTGCCAAATGTGTCCCTATTACTGCCCCTGATACCCCAATACTGAGCCACTGCTGCCGTATGTGTCCCTATTACTGCACCTGATACCCCAATACTGAGCCGCTGCTGCCGTATGTGTCCCTATTACTGCACCTGATGCCCCAATACTGAGCCACTGCTACCAAATGTGTCCCTATTACTGCCCCTGATACCCCAATACTGAGCCTCTGCTGTTATATCAGTCCCTATTACTGCACCTGATACCCCAATACTGAGCCACTGCTGCCGTCTGTGTCCCTATTACTGCCCCTGATACCCCAATACTGAGCCACTGCTGCCGTATGTGTCCCTATTACTGCCGCTGATACTCCAATACTGAGCCGCTGCTGCCATATGTGACCCTATTACTGCCCCTGATACCCCAATACTGAGCCGCTGCTGCCGTGTGTCCCTATTACTGCACCTGATACCCCAATACTGAGCCGCTGCTGCCGAATGTGTCCCTATTACTGCCCCTGATACCCCAATACTGAGCCGCTGCTGCCATATGTGTCCCTATTACTGCACCTGATATCCCAATACTGAGCCGCTGCTGCCAAATGTGTCCCTATTCCTGCTCCTGATACCCCAATACTGAGCCTCTGCTGCCATATGTGTCCCTATTACTGCCCCTGATACCCCAATACTGAGCCGCTGCTGCCGTATGTGTCCCTATTACTGCCCCTGATACCCCAATACTGAGCCACTGCTGCCGTATGTGTCCCTATTACTGCACCTGATACCCCAATACTGAGCTGCTGCTGCCGTATGTGTCCCTATTACTGCCCCTGATACCCCAATACTGAGCCACTGCTGCCGTATGTGTCCCTATTACTGCACCTGATACCCCAATACTGAGCTGCTGCTGCCGTATGTGTCCCTATTACTGCCCCTGATACCCCAATACTGAGCCACTGCTGCCGTATGTGTCCCTATTACTGCCCCTGATACCCCAATACTGAGCCTCTGCTGCCGTATGTGTCCCTATTACTGCACCTGATACCCCAATACTGAGCCACTGCTGCCGAATGTGTCCCTATTACTGCACCTGATACCCCAATACTGAGCTGCTGCTGCCGTATGTGTCCCTATTACTGCCCCTGATACCCCAATACTGAGCCACTGCTGCCGTATGTTTCCCTATTACTGCCCCTGATACCCCAATACTGAGCCGCTGCTGCCGTATGTGTCCCTATTACTGCACCTGATACCCCAATACTGAGCTGCTGCTGCCGTATGTGTCCCTATTACTGCCCCTGATACCCCAATTCTGAGCCACTGCTGCCGTATGTGTCCCTATTACTGCACCTGATACCCCAATACTGAGCCGCTGCTGCCGTATGTGTCCCTATTACTGCACCTGATACCCCAATACTGAGCTGCTGCTGCCGTATGTGTCCCTATTACTGCCCCTGATACCCCAATACTGAGCCGCTGCTGCCGTATGTTTCCCTATTACTGCCCCTGATACCCCAATACTAAGCCGCTGCTGCCGTATGTGTCCCTATTACTGCACCTGATACCCCAATACTGAGCCGCTGCTGCCATATGTGTTCCTATTACTGCACCTGATACCCCAATACTGAGCCGCTGCTGCCGTATGTTTCCCTATTACTGCCCCTGATACCCCAATACTGAGCCTCTGCTGCCGTATGTGTCCCTATTACTGCACCTGATATCCCAATACTGAGCCGCTGCTGCCGTATGTGTCCCTATTACTGCCCCTGATACCCCAATACTGAGCCGCTGCTGCCGTATGTGTCCCTATTACTGCACCTGATACCCCAATACTGAGCCGCTGCTGCCGTATGTGTCCCTATTACTGCACCTGATATCCCAATACTGAGCCGCTGCTGCCGTATGTGTCCCTATTACTGCCCCTGATACCCCAATTCTGAGCCACTGCTGCCGTATGTGTCCCTATTACTGCCCCTGATACCCCAATACTGAGCCGCTGCTGCCGTATGTGTCCCTATTACTGCCCCTGATATCCCAATACTGAGCCGCTGCTGCCGTATGTGTCCCTATTACTGCACCTGATACCCCAATACTGAGCCGCTGCTGCCGTATGTGTCCCTATTACTGCACCTGATATCCCAGTACTGAGCCGCTGCTGCTGTATGTGTCCCTATTACTCCACCTGATACCCCAATACTGAGCCGCTGCTGCCGTATGTTTCCCTATTACTGCCCCTGATACCCCAATACTGAGCCGCTGCTGCCGTATGTGTCCCTATTACTGCACCTGATACCCCAATACTGAGCCGCTGCTGCCATATGTGTCCCTATTACTGCACCTGATACCCCAATACTGAGCCGCTGCTGCCGTATGTTTCCCTATTACTGCCCCTGATACCCCAATACTGAGCCGCTGCTGCCGTATGTTTCCCTATTACTGCCCCTGATACCCCAATACTGAGCCGCTGCTGCCGTATGTGTCCCTATTACTGCACCTGATACCCCAATACTGAGCTGCTGCTGCCATATGTGTCCCTATTACTGCACCTGATACCCCAATACTGAGCCGCTGCTGCCATATGTGTCCCTATTACTGCACCTGATACCCCAATACTGAGCTGCTGCTGCCGTATGTGTCCCTATTACTGCCCCTGATACCCCAATACTGAGCCGCTGCTGCCGTATGTGTCCCTATTACTGCCCCTGATACCCCAATACTGAGCCGCTGCTGCCGTATGTTTCCCTATTACTGCCCCTGATACCCCAATACTGAGCCGCTGCTGCCGTATGTTTCCCTATTACTGCCCCTGATACCCCAATACTGAGCCGCTGCTGCCGTATGTGTCCCTATTACTGCACCTGATATCCCAATACTGAGCCACTGCTGCCGTATGTTTCCCTATTACTGCCCCTGATACCCCAATACTGAGCCACTGCTGCCGTATGTGTCCCTATTACTGCCCCTGATACCCCAATACTGAGCCGCTGCTGCCGTATGTGTCCCTATTACTGCCCCTGATACCCCAATACTGAGCCGCTGCTGCCGTATGTTTCCCTATTACTGCCCCTGATACCCCAATACTGAGCCGCTGCTGCCGTATGTGTCCCTATTACTGCCCCTGATACCCCAATACTGAGCCTCTGCTGCCGTATGTGTCCCTATTACTGCACCTGATATCCCAATACTGAGCCACTGCTGCCGTATGTTTCCCTATTACTGCCCCTGATACCCCAATACTGAGCCGCTGCTGCCGTATGTGTCCCTATTACTGCACCTGATATCCCAATACTGAGCCACTGCTGCCGTATGTTTCCCTATTACTGCCCCTGATACCCCAATACTGAGCCGCTGCTGCCGTATGTGACCCTATTACTGCCCCTGATACCCCAATACTGAGCCGCTGCTGCCGTATGTTTCCCTATTACTGCCCCTGATACCCCAATACTGAGCCCCTGCTGCCGTATGTGTCCCTATTACTGCACCTGATACCCCAATACTGAGCCGCTGCTGCTGTATGAGTCTCTATTACTGCACCTGATACCCCAATACTGAGCCGCTGCTGCCGTATGTGTCCCTATTACTGCACCTGATACCCCAACACTGAGCCGCTGCTGCTGTATGAGTCTCTATTACTGCACCTGATACCCCAATACTGAGCCGCTGCTGCCGTATGTGTCCCTATTATTGCACCTGATACCCCAATACTGAGCCGCTGCTGCCGTATGTGTCCCTATTACTGCACCTGATACCCCAATACTGAGCTGCTGCTGCCGTATGTGTCCCTATTACTGCACCTGATACCCCAATACTGAGCCTCTGCTGCCGTATGTGTCCCTATTACTGCACCTGATACCCCAATACTGAGCCTCTGCTGCTGTATGTGTCCCTATTACTGCCCTGATACCCTAATACTGAGCCTCTGCTGCTGTATGTGTCCCTATTACTGCCCCTGATACCCCAATACTGTGCCGTATGTGTCCCTATTACTGCACCTGCTGTGTGGTTCTCTGTGCCTTCTAAATTCTAAAGCAACTCTCTACAATATAGTAATGCCGGGTGCAAGTGTCCTAGAAAAGTGCCCATATTTTGCCCCTAGAAAGTAATAATACCCTGTGTGCCCCTTTGATAAAAATAGCCACAATAACCTGAGTTCCCCTATAACAATAAGTGCCCACTTTACATTTAATAAAGTCCCGAGTCTCCCCCTGTACAGCTCCCCTATACACAGTATGACGCTCTCTTATACACAGTATAATGCCCCCTTAATAGCCCCCAAACTGTTTGATGGCTCCAACAATGCATAAAATAAAATGCTGTGCACACTTTGCGGAAAATCCGCTGCGGAAACGCTGCGGTTTAAAAGAAGTAGCATGTCACTTCTTTTTTGTGAATCTGTTTTTGTACCCATTCCATTATAGAAAACCACAGGGGTAAAAAATGCAGCAAATCCGCAAGAAAACCGCAGCAAAAATGCACAAAAAACGCTGCGGAACTGCACAAAAAATGCAACAAATCCGCAGGTGCGTTTTCTGCCAGGAGAGGAAGAATCCGCACCAGAAATTCCTAAGCCTAATCCGCAACGTGTGCACATAGCCTTAGAGAACACAGATGCAAAATAGGAATTTACAAGTTTGGCCTTCTCAACACCCTTTTCATCCCACAAAAATCCTATAGCATCTTAGACTTTTCTTTTGCTTTTGACATAACCTCCAAAATCCTTTTTACTGCTTTTGGTTTCCCTTGCAATCCTTACTTCATTACTGGCTTTAGCTCTTCAAAGTCTTGCCCTGCATTCACTGCACACATCATTATATTCTTCTTTAGGTATGGCCCCCGCTTTCCATTTGATATACATTTTTTTCTCTTTTTAACAAGTGTTTAAGTTCTGTGTTCATCCACCCTGGTTTTTTAAAGGTTCCAATTCTTCCTTTTTTTCAGGATTGTTACTGATTGTTCGCTGAGAATTTCATTAAGCAAAATCTCCCATCCTTCTTGGATGGGAGTTATATTCTTGCACATAGGGAGCAGTATTATAGTAGTTATAATCTTGTACATAGGGAGCAGTATTATAGTAGTTATATTCTTGTACATAGGGGCAGTATTATAGTAGTTATAATCTTGTACATAGGGAGCAGTATTATAGTAGTTATATTCTTGCACATAGGGAGCAGTATTATAGTAGTTATATTCCTGTACATAGGGGGCAGTATTATAGTAGTTATATTCTTGCACATAGGGAGCAGTATTATAGTAGTTATATTTTTGTACATAGGAGCAGTATTATAGTAGTTATATTCTTGTACATAGGGGAAGTATTATAGTAGTTATATTCTTGTACATAGGGGCAGTATTATAGTAGTTATATTCTTGTACATAGGGGCGGTATTATAGTAGTTATATTCTTGTACATAGGAGCAGTATTATAGTAGTGATATTCTTGTACATAGGAGCAGTATTATAGTAGTTATATTCTTGCACATAGCAGTATTATAGTAGTTATATTCTTGTACATAGGGGGCAGTATTATAGTAGTTATATTCCTGTACATAGGGGGCAGTATTATAGTAGTTATAATCTTGCACATAGGGGCAGTATTATAGTAGTTATATTCTTGTACATAGGAGCAGTATTATAGTAGTTATATTCGTGTACATAGGGGAAGTATTATAGTAGTTATATTCTTGTACATAGGGGCAGTATTATAGTAGTTATATTCTTGTACATAGGGGCGGTATTATAGTAGTTATATTCTTGTACATAGGAGCAGTATTATAGTAGTGATATTCTTGTACATAGGAGCAGTATTATAGTAGTTATATTCTTGCACATAGCAGTATTATAGTAGTTATATTCTTGTACATAGGGGCAGTATCATAGTAGTTATATTCTTGTACATAGGGGCAGTATTATAGTAGTTATATTCTTGCACATAGGGTGCAGTATTATAGTAGTTATATTCTTGTACATAGGAGCAGTATTATAGTAGTTATATTCTTGGACATAGGAGCAGTATTATAGTAGTTATATTCTTGTATGGTAGGCACGGTACTGTATAAGGTGCGTGCCTCTGACTGCGGAGCCCCTAAGGGATAGCTAGAGGGGAAATCTGTGCAGTGCCCAATTCCCCCCTCCCACTACCTCCCCAGGTGAGGTCATGATTGGGACGACCAGCGGACCAACCGGGGAGAAGAGGGGAGTTAGGCCACACCCTCAGGGGTTAAATGCTAGCGACGGGACCAGGTTCTCCCTCTTTCTCCCCGGCTGACCCTTGGAAGCTGTTGTCGCCCCGGATCTCCTGACCACCATGGCTGCCCCTACGGTCGAGGCCCTGCAGCAAGGAGCTTCACAGGAAGGTGAGCAATGGCTGCGATCCCCTAATCCTGGTCTGGGTGCTCACCTTCCTGTGCCCTCTCCTCACCCCCTAGCATCCCCTCAGGCCTCCCCGTCATCCCCCTGGGCTCCGTCCCTGCACACCCCCCCTCCTGGGGCCTCGTCCTCTCCGGTGCCCTCTCTGAGCCCCCTGGCCTCTCCGTCGTCCCCCAGGGCTCCGTCCCTGCATGCTCCCCCTCCTGGGGCCTCGTCCTCCCCTGTCTCCCCAGCGCTACTGACCCCCCCTCACCGGCTCATTGTGTCGGCCCCGGCCTCTGCAGATCCCGTTCCTCTGCTTCGAGCCCCCGGCGCTCCAGCTGACCGGGCCGCAGCGGCGCCCCAGGGCAGACGCTCGGGGCGTTCTTCCCATCCTCCCGTGCGCCTACATGTTGGGGCGGGAGCCGGCGCTGCCCCACGTGTGGCACCGGGATGCGCAGCGGACGTCTCAGCGCTTGCTTCAGGCGCCGGTGCCAGCTCCATACGCCGATCGCGTCCGGGCCCCGGGCACTTCTTGTCCCCGCTCTGAAACCCGGGGCCCGGCGCGCTTATTAGAACCCCCGCCCTGTTATCCTGTTCAGGCCCGCCCTGCCTCCCAGAGTGCAGTGCGGGCCGGGCGGGACACGCCCACTTCCGGCCCCACTTCCTCCCGGCTATCCCACTGCAGTGCTGGGGCAGGCGGGGGGCCGCCCGCTGCCTCGGTCCCCTCGGCGTCGCGCCAGATGCTCGGGGGGACCGGGAGCCAGCGTGGGCAGCCGGCCCAGGCACACTGCTGGTCCCCTGCAGCGTCAGGGAGACCCCTCTCCCTGATGCCGGCTTGGGACCGCCAAGCCCGGCCAAATAACAGCGGCGGGGCCTCAACCTGCCAAATCGGTCGGGGGGGGCCCCTCAAAAGTGCTCACAAGCCCCCCGAGCCAGGCCCCTCCACGGGGTGCTGCAGCGTCCCCTGCCTCACCAGGACTGCAGCACCGTGGACCTCTGACCAGCCCACCCCTGGCCTGCTGCGTCACCCAAGCAGGCACATCAGCGTTGCCTGTGCGGGGGGGCGGGCGGTCGGGGGCCAGAGCCACAAGCACGGCAGCAGAGCGTGATGACTGGTCTATCCAGACCAGCCAGCACGCCCCGCAGCCAGGAATGTACGCACCAAACACGCACACAGTCGCACCAAAAACTCACACAGCCGCATTAAATTACGCGCCGCCAACAACCCCATGCTCCCAAATGCAAATCGCAGACAGTTCCCTATCAGTCCCCCCCCCTTTTGCGCTCACCCTGAGGTGACAGCCTAATAGTCTCCGCACCTTCCCCTACTCACGCCCCGTGGCCAAGGTAACGTCCCCCCTACTCCCGAGGTAAACGCACCTAACGCAACCCCTAGACAGGGCGATCACAGGCATAGATGCCACAGATCGTCCTCGCCCTCATCAGTAGATTCCCGCCACCGTTCCCGCTGTCCCTCTAGCTGTCGGCATTCCCACTCAAGAAGCCGATACCACTCACACAGGAGCCACCATAGATCCCGCTCCTCCAGATGGCGCAATCGCTCGCCATCCACAACCGGCTCAGATAGATCGGGGAGTTACAACGAGGGGTACCGGTCGCATGCCGAAAGAAGGCGGTCTCACCGGACACCCAGAGCGGGTACCCGGTGGTAACAGACACTGACACCCCCCGTTACCGATCAGGCAGAGATCGGAGCCCCAATAGCCTCTCATCCTCGAGCACACGACAGATGTCATCCGTCACGTGCTCCGTCCTGGGCTGACGCACAGGGAGACACGAGATACGTACCTCCCCGGTCCACCAGCCAGCACCGAGCTCCATCCTGGGCTGACGCACAGGGAGACACGCCATACGTACCTCCCCGGTCCACCAGCCAGCACCGAGCTCCGTCCTGGGCTGACGCACAGGGAGACACGTCATACGTACTTCCCCGGTCCACCAGCCAGCACCGAACCATCGAAACAATAGAAGCCGGAGCACCTCCCTCTCCGGGGGACGCTCGGCAACAGACACAATGTAGCAGAATACATCCCCGTGCCACGGCGCTGGCCGCTGGCCTGCCATCTTCATCCTCCTGGGCGGGCGGCCAGCACCAGTACAGCGCCACGGCAGGAGCCAGAGTACCTCCGTCCGGAGACACTCGGCCTGCATCTGACAGCGGTGACTTCTTTGATGTTGGTGAGCACTCTACAATACAAAAGGTGGGAGAAAGCGAGCTGGCAGCCGCTATTAAGACCCTAGTTCAGCAGTTGACACGCCCAGGCGTACCGACTGACACTAGCACCACCCAAGCAGCTAGTCTGCACAAGGATGCATTTTTCTGTGGAGTAAGCCCGCTAGGAGCGCACGTTGAGTTAGAGACAAGGCAAAAAATTTGGGTTAATGCTTACGTTGATATATGGTCACTGTTATTGGCCGACCAACAGTCCGTGGACAAGGAAAGGAGAATTGGCGAGCGGTTACAAGATAGGAGCAAACCAAAAATAGCTCAAACGATGAATAACTGGCTCCAGGCCTTCGCGGTTCTCGGCTGCATCATGGGCCAAAAGCACCCAGAACGTTGTTCCGAATTATTTATTTACCAAGATCTGATATATAATTCATATAAGTGTCACAGCGGGTCGGCATGGAAACGGTACGACGAGAAGTTCCTCAGGCGGTTGGCCATGCAACCGGATTTGGGCTGGGGGGGTTAAAGCGACGGACGTTTGGTTACGACTGATGCTGTCCCAAAAACACCCCCCCCCCAGCAGCAGGCCAGAACACAGTGGTCGTACGCGGACCTGGGGCCTGCTTACTGTTTAACGATGGATACTGCCGTTTCCAAGGGCGCAATGGGCCCTTGGCTAAGCCTTTATCCCAATAAAGAAGCGGCGGAACAACCATAGTTCGGTTTTAAACACGGTTTTTATATCCCTTTCAAACCCAGCCCCTCGCCAACTACTGCAAATAATTTAAAATCGGCACGCGAATTCCCTGCTATTCTACAGCAAAAAATCAAAACAAAAAAAAAAAAAAAAAAGTTGAACTGGGCAGGATGGCGGGACCTTTTAGATCCTTGCCATTTAAGAATCTCAGAATCTCGCCTTTAGGTATCGTTCCCAAAAAAGAGCCAGGAAAATATCGGCTAATACATCACCTTTCCTACCCAAAAGGCGCATCGGTTAACGACGCGATACCCGCGGAAGAGTCGTCCGTAACCTACTCTTCTTTTTCATTACTTCGAGCTTTTCAGCACCTTCCTAGACTGGGTATTACGATACGAAACCGCTAGCAACTCAACGATTCACTACCTCGACGATTTTTGTTCGTCGGTCCCGGGAACTCCAGACTCTGCTCCTTTCTTCTCCAAAAGTTTAAGTTTTTAGCCGGAAAATTCGGAGTACCATTCTCACCAGATAAAACAGTCGGCCCTTGTAACGTTTTGCCCTTTCTCGGTATTGAAATAGACACCAATGCAATGGTGCTTCGATTACTAGCTAAAAAACTGCAAAAAAAAAAAAAAAAAACTCTGCAAATGTTTAAAAATTGCTATGAAGCAAAAAAAAAAAAAAAAAAAGTCACCCCGCAACAGATGCAGTCCCTACTAGGATTGCTCAACTTTGCCTGTCGTGTAATGCCAGCGGGCAGAGTTTTTTCACGCCGACTATCACTAGCAACCAAGGGCATATCCCAGCCGAGCCACAGAATTAGGCTAAACCGCTCCCTGAAGGCAGACTTGCTGATCTGGAGGACACTCCTGGAGTCCTACAATGGGCATACATGCGTTATGGCGCAGGAGACGCCAAGCAAAGATTTAGGCCTAGCGGTTGGTGGAAATATTACAGATGGTTTTGCGGCAATCTACAAAGACCAGTGGTGAAAAGGCCAATGGCCTAAACTATGGACCACGGCCGCATAGGCCGTGACCCAGCACTGGTGGAAATTCTGGCAATCTGTTGTGCGCGGTATAAATGAATAATGAATTAATGCCGAACGAGGCAGTTACTTGAATTGATGCCAAAAAAGGCGGTTACTACAACTATGACAAATCACTAATAAATCAATGCCAAACGAGGCAAATGCGAATAAACTACACTGAAGCAGGAGTTCCTCCATCAATGGGAGTCACTCTGCCAGAATCAGACAGCGGTGAGTGTTTTCATTTTGACAAACTCAAGGGTCCTGGGCTCATCGGACGGTGGAACGAGGGTCCCTGAGGTGGACTCTGAGAACGGTGGAATATGGTTTTTGATAATGCGGACAAGGACCAGTGGTGCAAAGGCCAATGGCCTGAACTATGGACCACGGCCGCATGGGGCCGTGACCCATCACTGGTAGAAATTTGGGCAATAGTAACATCAGGCGAGCTATGGGGTGCCCAATTGGAAAATATGAGCATCAGATTTACAACCCAACAGCTGAGAACAGCAAAAGCCCTAAACAGCATGTCCTCTTCTTCTCAGCCAGCACTCGCGCTGTTGCGCCGCCTAGCACTATGGTGCCTCAAACACAACATCTGTTGCCGGGCCAGATTTACAGCGAATATAGATGATAAAATCGTTAACTTTGTTATCTTCCGATTAGCAGGCCTTCAAAGTTTTCCTTCCTTCCCAATGCCCAGCCATCGGTCCTACAGTGTCCTGCTTCCCCCTAGGCCACGGAGGCCAAGCACTGATTCCCTTAATCCGTGCTTCAGTGACATCGGCTACTTGGCAGGTCTACGGTAAGGCGTGGGAGGAGTGGTGCTCGCTAACTTAACGAAGACCAGTCAATTGGTGCGACCGGGTGTTAGCAGTACTCTTAGAACGGTTCAGGCGTAGAGGTGAGTCAGTGAAATTAGCGCAGCGTCATTTATCGGGAATAGCGTTCTTCTTTCTGCTGCTGGGGTGGGTGCACGTAAACAAATATTTTTCATCAAGCAAGCCGTAAAGGCTGTGAAAAGCGTCAACCTAGCCAGGAAGGCCGTCGCCCACTTTCTTTAAGGCCACTGGACGGCATACTTGCAATATCATCATCAGCGTGCAAGTCGCAATACGAGGCCACGCTGATATCTGCAGCGTTCGCAATCACCTTCTTCGGGGCACTTCGCATCAGGGAATTAGTGCCGCAGTCAAAAAACAGCATCAATAGGCGGCTTAATCAACGAATACCTCGTCATATGCAGCGAAGCTCTGCGCATTAGAGTACGGAGATCCAAATGCGACCCCACCGGGAGGGTGACATTGGTATTGGTCAAGGCGTCAGGCGGCCCTATATGCTCTCTAGAAATAGTCAAACACTATACGGTAGTAAGACGTACGGGGAGCTAGAGCGGGGTTATCGGAAGTCGAGGCGCAGAGAATGGGCTGCTGGGAATCCGCATGCTTTGTCAGATACATAACACCAGACCTGCTTTAACAACTATTTGTCTCTTACAGGTAGCTTTAAGCCCACAGTTTGGGTAGTGGGGCATTCTTTTTGTCTACTGGGCGTACGAAAGAGCCAAACTACGGCCGGGCGGAACAACATTTGGCTTCCCGAAGCGGGACGTCAACTGTAGAGGCATAAGAGGGCTCCGGTAGCGTCAGATCTTCCCGGAGAGGGTCGACATAGACATCGAGCGGTTTGTTTAGTACCGGATATGGTGGTGGTGTGGTCCGAGATAATTCCTCGAGCACTTTCGCATGGAGCCGAGGATGTGAAAGCCATCGAAAAATCAAGAAAAAGGATTAACACAAAGATGTCGAAGATTGTGAGAGAAAATTACAGCATTGTGGTTCTCCACCAGGAGCTAGAAGGGAACAATTTAGCTTTACTAAGACCAGACGGCATGCACTTCACGGACGTCGGGCTCGACATGTTCTTGACGGGTTTGCAGGATGGGGTTGAACAGGCTCTAATGCTGCTGTGTGGGGGTCGGAGTCCTGTGTAGGTCATACACATGATCCTCCGTGGCGGTAGGTAGAGGGGGGCAAAGGTTCGTAACCTCTCATCGGCTTGCTGGCCCAGCGGTCGTCGGATGGGGCCTTCAGCAATGAGTGCGTCACGATGTGTAATTGCCCTTCTCTACTTTGCAAATAATAAAACTGTGACCGACCTGTTCAACCCATCCAGGTTTGTTGGTGTCTTTTATTACGGAGTGGTGGGACGGGGGAAGGCACTGGTTACGACACACAGGTCTCCGCAGTCTGGTAGGCACGGTACTGTATAAGGTGCGTGCCTCTGACTGCGGAGCCCCTAAGGGATAGCTAGAGGGGAAATCTGTGCAGTGCCCAATTCCCCCCTCCCACTACCTCCCCAGGTGAGGTCATGATTGGGACGACCAGCGGACCAACCGGGGAGAAGAGGGGAGTTAGGCCACACCCTCAGGGGTTAAATGCTAGCGACGGGACCAGGTTCTCCCTCTTTCTCCCCGGCTGACCCTTGGAAGCTGTTGTCCCACCCTCCCTCCCTTATAAACTGGTAAATGTACTGCGCTATTATTGTTAAAATGTTTTGAATTTTAGATTTAAAAAAAAAAAAAAAAAAAAAAATGTTCTTTTATATACGTCACAGCGGTAGGTAGAGGGGGGCAAAGGTTCGTAACCTCTCATCGGCTTGCTGGCCCAGCGGTCGTCGGATGGGGCCTTCAGCAATGAGTGCGTCACGATGTGTAATTGCCCTTCTCTACTTTGCAAATAATAAAACTGTGACCGACCTGTTCAACCCATCCAGGTTTGTTGGTGTCTTTTATTACGGAGTGGTGGGACGGGGGAAGGCACTGGTTACGACACACAGGTCTCCGCAGTCTATAGAAGCAGTATTATGGTAGTTATATTCTTGTACATAGGGGCAGTATCATAGTAGTTATATTCTTGTACATAGGGGCAGTATTATAGTAGTTATATTCTTGCACATAGGGGGCAGTATTATAGTAGTTATATTCTTGTACATAGGAGCAGTATTATAGTAGTTATATTCTTGGACATAGGAGCAGTATTATAGTAGTTATATTCTTGTATATAGAAGCAGTATTATAGTAGTTATATTCTTGCACATAGGGGGCAGTATTATAGTAGTTATATTCTTGTACATAGGGGCAGTATTATAGTAGTTATATTCTTGTACATAGGAGCAGTATTATAGTAGTTATATTCTTGCACATAGGGGGCAGTATTATAGTAGTTATATTCTTGTACATAGGGGCAGTATTATAGTAGTTATATTCTTGTATATAGGGGCAGTATTATAGTAGTTATATTCTTGTACATAGGGACAGTATTATGGTAGTTATATTCTTGTACATAGGGGCAGTATCATAGTAGTTATATTCTTGTACATAGGGGCAGTATTATAGTAGTTATATTCTTGCACATAGGAGGCAGTATTATAGTAGTTAAAATATTGTACATAGGTGCAGTATTATAGTAGTTATATTCTTGTACATAGGAGCAGTATTATAGTAGTTATATTCTTGGACAAAGGAGCAGTATTATAGTAGTTATATTCTTGTACACAGGGGCAGTATTATAGTAGTTTATTCTTATATATAGGAGCAGTATTATAGTAGTTATATTCTTGTACATAGGAGCAGTATTATAGTAGTTTTATTCTTGTACATAGGATCAGTATTATAGTGGTTATAGTCTTATATATAGGAGCTGTATAATAGTGGTTATATTTATATTATTGTACATAGAAGCAGTATTATAGTGGTTGTAGTCACTCATATAGAGACAGGCCAACACTCTGCACAGTCAGGGACAGATGTAGACTCCTTTTACTCACATATTCTTAGACCTGGAAATGCTTATTCCCCTCACACCTTCCCTGATCGAGTACATTTAGATGCCTCTATTTTTGACATAGTGTCGGATTCACTTTAAATGCCTTCACTATATCTGGAATTTATCCGACAATCATTTTGAAGCTATAAAAAAAACTATTGTGATCTCAGAATATCCTATGCGCTGCAAGGAACGATCTCTGGCAAGCGTGCCGTGCAGGTTGGGACATATCCTATTTCAATGACCGCCCCAAGGGATAAAACATGATGTTCATCAGACAAAAATACATTGTTCGCATAAATTGTTCGTACGAGATGATTGCTTCATTCCAAGGGAAGAATTCACTTTCCTAAATACTATGGAATAGTTCATTCCACCTAAACCACAGAGCAATCAGGAGCTCAGACATTCGTTGACGCTTTATATTAAAGAGGCTGTTGTCCTTGGAGACAATAGTGCAAATAGGAAGAACATGGCCAAAAAAATGGCGTAGTTGATCAATGAGCCTCCACCTCCTCATCTTCAACATGCAGGGATCACAATTTTAAGGCACGGGCTAGTCTCAAATGGAGAAACTCCAATGGGGTTGTCCTTATCAACATACGGTAATATCGGTGGGGGTCTGACACCATGACACCACGCACCACCACCGATCAGCAGCTAGCAAGACATTGTGCAACTGATGGGTGTATGAGTCGCCCGCCAAGGTCTTGGGGTACTCGGTGCTGGGTTCGGTACTTAAAGGGGATGTCACGGTGGCGGCGACCCGGTCCGTGGCCCTGGGCGCCCAAATAAAAGGGATCATTTTTAAAAGGAGCTGTAAAGCAATAAAAGTTTGTGATGCCACCTGTGGTACTCCGTCAGGGGTGACTGATGCTGCTTAACCCCTTTACCCCCAAGGGTGGTTTGCACGTTAATGACCGGGCCAATTTTTACAATTCTGACCACTGTCCCTTTATGAGGTTATAACTCTGGAACGCTTCAACGGATCCTGGTGATTCTGACATTGTTCTCTCGCGACATATTGTACTTCATGATAGTGGTAAAATTTCTTTGATATTACCTGCGTTTATTTGTGAAAAAAATGGAAATTTGGTGAAAATTTTGAAAATTTCGCAATTTTCCAACTTTGAATTTTTATGCCCTTAAATCACAGAGTTATGTCACACAAAATACTTAATAAGTAACATTTCCCACATGTCTACTTTACATCAGCACAATTTTGGAACCAAAAATTTTTTTTGTTAGGGAGTTATAAGGGTTAAAAGTTGACCAGCAATTTTTCATTTTTACACCATTTTTTTTAGTGACTACATCACATTTGAAGTCACTTTAAGGGATCTATATGAGAGAAAATACCCAAGTGTGACACCATTCAAAAACTGCACCCCTCAAGGTGCTCAAAACCACATTCAAGAAGATTATTAACTGTCACGATATTGTATGAAATGTAATATGATTTTGTAGCTTTGCCTGTTAGCACCCATGCTGTGGGCTAAAAAACCCCCTTCTCTCTGTGTTTCTGCAGAAGAGGTTTTATTGCTTCTAGCTGCAAATTCCAGATTCTGGGCAACTTACTCATCCCTCATGGCCTGCCCACAAGAATTTATATTGCGCTGGTGTAGGCACAAATCTCCCTCCAGCTAAAACTAGTCTGATATCTCTCTCAAGATATGCTGTTCTTTGTTATGTTATAATAAGATATTGAGCCACCAATTTGGGCTAGGAAAATAATAAGTACATATTACTAACTTCCATCGGTAGATCTGCCAAACACTGTAAGCGCGAGCCTCTAATTCCAACAGGTACAAAGTACGGATTTCTCCGGAACTGTGTGTTCCAACTAGCCCGAATTTGGTACCAATAGAAAGCCAATTATAGAAGATGAATGAGGAGTGTGCTGTGATTCTGACATGTTCGGGAACGAAAATACAAGAATTATAAGAATTGTTGGAGCAAACTGTACAGCTAAGGAGAGGGGAGGGCGATGTTAACTCAACCCCTTTAGTGATGTCACCAGGCTGCAAGTATAAGAGACTCCACTTAACCCGGAAAACTGCAACATGAGTGGTTGAGGGAAAGACAGCTGGTCGTCCCGCAGCAATTCCGGAGTGAGTTGTTGCGGATTGCCCATGTGATCCCGCTAGCTGGACACTTGGGGATCAGCAAAACAAAGGCCCGGCTGTCTCAACACTTCTATTGGCCTAAGATGGGGACAGATGTGTCAAACTACTGCCGCTCCTGTGTCACCTGTCAAAGAGTGGGAAAGGCGGGGCCTGCTCTTAAGGCTCCCCTGATCCCTTTGCCAGTGATAGAAGAGCCTTTCCAGAGGATCGCGGTGGACATTGTGGGCTCTCTGGAAAGCAATACATCCTTACTGTGGTAGACTACGCTACCCGGTACCCAGAGGCAGTAGCTCTGTCGTCAACTAGGGCAGATAAGGAGACGGATGCCCTGTTGGCCATCTTTTTACATGTAGGATTTCCCAGGGAGATGCTTACTGATCAAGAGACCCAATTTATGTCTCGCCTAATGGAGGCTCTCTGTAAGAGAATGCAGGTGAAGCACCTGGTATCGAGTGCGTATCACCCACAGACCAAGGGCTTGTGTGATCGCTTCAATGGTACCCTCAAACAGATGCTATGCATGCTGGTTGAGACCCAAGGGCGCGACTGGGAGCGGTACCTCCCACACCTGCTATTCGCTTACCGAGAGGTTCCGCAGGCCTCAACAGGGTTCTCCTCCTTCGAGCTCCTGTACGGCAGGCGAGTCCGGGGACCGGTAAGAGAATCCTGGGAAGAGGAGCCAAACTCTTCTGAAATGTCCATAGTGGATTATGCCTTGCCCTTCCGTGACAAGATGCAGACCTTGACGCAGTTGGTGCATGACAACATGACACAGGCTCAGGCTGACTAGAAGCACTGGTACGACCAGAACGCCTGGGAGTGGACCTACCACATGGGTCAAAAGGTGTGGGTGCTGGTCCCTGTACCAAAGGATAAGCTTCAGGCAGCCTGGGAGGGCCCCTATGTCGTCCACCAACAGCTCAACCCGGTCATCTACGTGGTCACGCTTGACCACACTCGGGTAGGCGAAAGGCCTTTCATGTCAACATGATGAAGGCTCATCACGAACGTGAACCTTTTGTCCTACCGGTCTGCAGCCTGCCCGAAGACGGGGAGGAAGACACCCTCCTGGACATGCTGGCCCAAGCCAAGGCCGGTGGGTTCATCGACGACGTGGAGGTAAGTGTCTCATTAACCGAACCCCAGCGGTTGCAGTTGCAGACCAAGCTAGAACCCTTCCGGGTCGTGTTCTCTAACCGACTTGGAAGGACTGAGTTAGCAGTCCACGAGGTGGACACTGTGAATCATGCCCCACTATGGCGAACACCCTATCGAATCTCCGACCAGGTGCAGCAGGTTATGCGTCAGGAGATCGATGAGATGTTACAGCTGGGGGTGATTCGACAATCAAAGAGTGCGTGGGCCTCTCTTGTAGTCCTCGTGCCCAAGAAGGATCGGACCACCCGGTTTTGCGTGGACTACAGGGGGCTTAACGCCATCACAGCCTCTGACGCGCACCCAATGCCGTGCATCGAGGAGCTGCTTGAGAGGTTATCTGGAGCAAACTACCTGACCATAATGGATCTGAGTCGAGGATACTGGCAGATTCCCCTGAGCCCCGAGGCACAGGAGAAGTCCACCTTTATCACACCCTTCGGACTGTACAAGTCCACAGTCATGCCCTTCAGCATGAAGAATGCCCCTGCCACTTTCCAGCGGATGGTCAACCTCCTGCTTCAGGGACTGGAGGAGTACACGGTGGCGTACTTGGATGACATTGCCATCTTCAGTTTCTCCTGGGATGAACACCTGCAGCATCTCGAGGATGTGCTCAGGCGAATTCACCAAGCCGGACTATCAAGCCCGGAAAGTGCCAGATGGGCATGAGTGAGGTCCACTACCTGAGGCACCAGGTAGGCGGGGGCACCTTAATGCCAGAGCCTGAGAAAGTGGGAGCAATTGTGAACTGGCCCACACCCAGTACCAAGAAATAAGTGATGTCCTTCCTGGGCACTGCAGGATACTACAGGTGCTTCGTACAGCACTATAGTAACCTGGCAAAACCCTTGACGGACCTCACCAGGAAGAAGCTACCCCACATCGTCAACTGGACCGATGGTTGTGAGGGGGCCTTCCAGGCGTTGAAAACAGCACTGTGCAATGCCTCTGTGTTGAAAGCAGTCGACAGCAGTCGACCGTTTTTGGTGCAGACCGAGGCCAGCGAGTTTGGCCTTGGTGCTGTGCTCAGCCAGGTTGACTCAGAGAACCAAGAGCACCCCGTGTTGTACCTGAGCCGGAAACTTCTGCCGAGGGAAGTCACCTACCCCACTATCGAGAAGGAGTGCCTGGCCATAGTCTGGCCCCTGCAGCGCTTGCAGCCCTACTTGTACAGTCACACCTTCACTGTGCTGACCAACCACAACCCTCTGTGCTGCCTAAACGCCATGTGTGGAACCAATGGAAGGTTGCTATGCTGGAGCCTTGCCCTTCAGCAGTTTGACTTCACCATTGAACACAAAACTGGAAGGGAACATGGCAATGCAGATGGACTGTCCCACCAGGGTGAACCTACTGAGGTGCGCATGGAGGCATACCAAGGGGTTCTGCCTCCATAGCGCAGACCAAAAGGGGAGGTGTCACGATATTTTATGAAATGTAATATGATTTTGTAGCTTTGCCTGTTAGCACCCATGCTGTGGGCTAAAACCCCCCTTCTCTCTGTGTTTCTGCAGAAGAGGTTTTATTGCTTCTAGTTGCAAACTTACTCATCCCTCATGGCCCCCCACAAGAATTTATATTGCGCTTGTCTAGGCACAAATCTCCTTCCAGCTAAAACTGGTCTGATATCTCTCTCAAGACATGTGGTTCTTTGTTCTGTTATAATAAGATATTGGGCAACTGATTTGGGCTAGGAAAATAATAAGTACATATTGCTAACTTCCATCGGTAGATCTGTCAAACACTGTAAGCGCGAGCCTCTAATTCCAACAGGTACAAAGTACGGATTTCTCCGGAACTGTGTGTCCCAACTAGCCCGAATTTGGTACCAATAGAAAGACAATTGTAAAAGAAGATGAATGAGGGGTGTGCTGTGATTTTGACATGTTTGGGAACGAAAATACAAGAATTATAAGAATTGTTGGAGCAAACTGTACAGCTAAGGAGAGGGGAGGGCGATGTTAACTCAACCCCTTTAGTGATGTCACCAGGCTGCAGGTATAAGTGACTTCACTTAACCCAGCCTTCAGTATTGCCTGAGGAGCTCTTACTGCCAGCCCTGATGAACTGGGATATTTGGCGCTCCGCCCACTAGCCTGGTTTTGCCTGAAATGACCTGAACACATGTAAGTATTAATTTCTCATTTAACCCCTGTTATTTTATAATTACCTTGTACATATTTTCAATTGTCTCTTATTGTAACATCCTTGTAATAATTTTGATAAACACTGCCTAATCTTTTGGAGTAAAATATTTTTAAATTACTAGGTTCGTTCCTCCTGCTCTAAAAAGTGCCCTAAGCATTCTGAAGGGAATTACACTACTGTTTTGGGTTAGCTTCAGACCCGTTTAATCGAAGCTGGTGGCAGCATACCTTGTTCTGTGCCTTTGGGAGTCGTTGTAGCGACGGCGGCGTTGATAATTATTGTTCCTGCCTGAGTGGGAGTAGTTATATCGCCTCACTGCAGCACGCCCAATAGCCAGCACATAGCAGGCAGCCTTTCTGGCGACTAATTACCCTAGGTGCAGTACCTAATCTGACCAGAAGGTAAGGGGGGCACCAGAGAGCTGCAAGTTTTCAAGCGGAACTGTAAAGTGGGATATACATAAATCCCTGCAGTTCGTGTTATATTGTAGGAGCAGTGGGATAACTAAAATAAGCCCCTGCGGTAATCTGAGAGGTCAATAGCCTTGTGTGTGTTTTCATCACAGTGTAGCAGTGGAGGGATAACTAAGATAATCTGCACATGTGATAGCCGTCTGTTGCCCTAAGGTCACCCTGATCCATGACATAGGGGTGACAGTCACGGTGTGAATTGTGACATTAACCCTTCAGGTGTTTCACAGGAATTTTTGGAATGTTTTTAAAAAAATGAACATTTAATTTTTTTTCACAAAAAATTTATTTCAGCTCCAATTTGTTTTATTTTACCAAGGGTAACAGGAGAAATTGGACCCCAAAAGTTGTTGTGCAATTTGTCTTAAGCACAATGATACCCCATGTGTGGGGGTAAACCACTGTTTGGGTGCACGGCAGAGCTCAGAAGGAAAGGAGTGCCATTTGACTTTTCAATGCAAAATTGACTGGAATTGAGATAGGACACCATGTCGCGTTTGGAGAGCCCTTGATGTGCCTAAACATTGAAACCTCCCCCCCAAGTGACACTATTTTGGAAAGCAGACCCTCTAAGGAACTTATGTAGATGTGTGATGAGCACTTTGACCGACCAATTGCTTCACAGAAGTTTATCATGCAGAGCCGTAAAATTAAAAAATCGCCCCCAATTTTATATTTTCCCAAGCGTAACAGGACAAATTGCACAGCTTTTGGGGTTCAATTTCTTCTGAGTATGCTGATACCCTATATGTGGGGGTAAACCACTGTTTGGGCGAACAGCAGAGCTCGGAAGGGAAGGAGTGCCATTTGACTTTTCAATGCAAAATTGACTGGAATTGAGATAGGATGCCATGTCGCGTTTGGAGAGCCCCTGATGTACCCAAACATTGAAACCCCCCACAAGTGACACCATTTTGGAAAGTAGACCCCCTAAGGATCTTATATATATGTGTGGTAAGCACTTTGACCCACCAAGTGCTTCACAGTTTAGAACGCAGAGCCGTGAAAATAAAAATTCTTTTTTTTCCATGAATTATTTTTTAGCCCCCAGTTTTGTATTTTCCCAAAGGTAACAGGAGAAATTGGACCCCAAAAGTTGTTGTCCAATTTTTCCTGAGTACGCTGATACCCCATATGTGGGGGGAAAACACCGTTTGGACGCATGGCAGAGCTCGGAAGGGAAGGAGCGCTGTTTGGAATGCAGACTTAGATGGATTGGTCTGCAGGCATCACATTGCATTTGCAGAGCCCCTGATGTACCTAAACAGTAGAAACCCCCCACAAGTGGCCCCATATTGGAAACTAGACCCCCAAGGAACTTATATAGATGTGTTGTGAGAACTTTGAAACCCCAAATGTTTCACTACAGTTAATAACCCAGAGCTGTGAAAATAAAAAATCTTTTTTTTTCCACAAAAAATATATTTTAGCGCCCAGTTTTGTATTTTTTGTAACAGGAAAAAATGGACCCCAAAAGTTGTTATCCAATGTGTACTGAGTACGCTGATACCCCATATGTTGGGGTAAACCCCTGTTTAGGTGCACGGGAGAGCTCGGAATGGAAGGAGCACTGTTTTACTTTTTCAACGCAAAATTGGCTGGAATTGAGATCGGACGCCATGTCGCTTTTGGAGAGCCCCTGATGTGCCTAAACAGTGAAAAAAAAAAACAATTCTAACTGAAACCCTAATCCAAACACACTGCTAACCCTAATCCCAACGGTAACCCTAACCACACCCCTAACCCTGACACACCTCTAACCCTAATCCCAACCCTAATCCCAACCGTAAATGTAATCCAAACCCTAACCCTAACTTTAGCCCAACCCTGACCCTAACTTTAGCCCCAACCCTAGCCCTAGCCCCAACCCTAACCCCAACTCTAACCCTAGCCCCAACCCTAACTTTAACCCCAACCCTAACCATAGCAGTAACCCTAGCCCTATCTCTAGCCCTAACTCTTTCCCTAACCCTAGCCCTAACCCTAATGGGAAAATGGAAATAAATACATTTTTTAAATTTTATTATTTTTCCCTAACTTAGGGGGTGATGAAGGGGGGTTTGATTTACATCTATAGCGGGTTTTTTACCAGATTTTTATGGTGTTGGGCATCATGTTATAAGGTCAGATCGCTAATCTGACACTTTGCAGAGCACTGTGTCAGATCGGCGATCTGACGTGCACTGCTCCTGGCTTACAGGCGCCTGTTCTGTGCAGGCGCTTGTAAACCACCTCCCTGCAGGACCCGTAAGTAGCCCTGCGGCCATTTTGGATCCGGGGCCTGCAGGGAGGAGGAGGTAGGAGACCATCGGAGCAACGCGATCACATCGCGTTGCTTTGAGGGTCTCAGGGAAGCATGCAGTGAGCCCCCTCCCTGTGCGATGCTTCCCTATTCTGCCGGAACACTGCGATCATCTTTGATCGCAGTGTGCCGGGGGTTAATGTGCCAGGGGCGGTCCGTGACCAATCCTGGCACATAATGCCGGATGTCAGCTGCAATAGTCAGCTGACACCCGGCAGCGATCGGCCGCACTCCCCCCGTAAGCGCGGCTGATCGCATATGACGCACTATCCCGTCTGTGGTCATACGGGCCCACCCCACCTCGACGGGATAGTACGTCTAATGTCAGAAAGGGGTTAAAGGGGTCCCCTGGGGGTGATGGCACGGCAGCAAGATGGTATCGCTTCCCACAGGTGATTCTGGGTCACCAGGGCTCCCGGTGTGCTGGGCAGGGATGGTGTGGTGCCGGAAATAAATGGAGGACACAGGGTTGTAACGTCTTTACCTGGTTTACTGGTTGAATCAGGCCACAGTCCAGGGTACCAGCAATAGTGGTGATGTGGTCTGGCCGGCCTGGAGGCAATAGTGGATCCCTCTCCCAGGGGAGGTCTGTAAGCCTTCCTGCTCGCACTCGTATGGAGGTCCTTGCTGCTTGTGGCTTCCTGACAAAGTCCTCTCTCTCCTGTCCTTGGACAGTTACCGGTATGGTGGGCACAACCCATGCTCTTCGTGTACTGCTTCACCTTCGGGTGTGGGCAAATTACTTAAAGTCCTTTTCCCTCCGGTTCTGCTGTGCGACCTGGAGTACAACACAACCTCGGGCTCCCGGTGCCCGGTTCCTGCGCTTCGGCTAAGAGGGTGCCCGGTCACAGTTCCCCTCTAAGCCCTTTCCTTCTCCTGTGCTTTGTTCTGCAGATGCTCACTACATTCCAACCCTTCAGGTTATCTTCCATTCCTGGAGCTGCAGCTCACACGTGGCTGCACGGCCCCACTGTCTGCTCTCCCTCCTCTCTACTCCACTTCTGCTACCAACTGTCTAACTCCTCCTCCAGACCCAGACCAGAATACATATATCTGGGGGAAGCTCCCCTGAATCTGGGTTCAGAGCTCCCCCTTCTGGCCTGGATTCAGAATGTGTTGCATGTAGGTGCTTTACCTGGTAAAGGAAATCCTCCTTGCCTCCAAGCATGACATCACCCTCCCAGAAAGGAAGGCAACATCACTGTAACAACCGGTTACCTGGGATGTTACATGTATACAGAGTACGGAGCAAGAACACCATAGCCCCATACACTGGGTAGTGGCTGTTCTTGGGTACAGCAACTCGGTTTCAAAATTACGGCTAAATTGTAGCACCTAAGGATGACCACTAAAGTGTATGGAGCAGTGGATTCGTACCTTGTGTACATCCGATGGCCAAGGGACCTGTTGATTGGTGAATGTTTCAGTTGTCGGACCCCCAAATGATCTGAAATCCAGCAGCTAGGTCATTAAGGGGGTATTCTCATCTCCAAGATCTTATCCCAATATGTAGTAGGTGTAATGATAATAATATTAGCAAATACATCCAATTAGAAATGTAGTATAGCTCTTCTGATTTGCTGTGTCTCTTTCCTCATGTGCAGGGCATTGCAGGACCTTAGGTATCCATGATTACGACCACTAGCAACTACCTAACTGTCACTATCAGTGGTAGTAACCAGGGATACCTAAAGTCCTGCAATGCCCTGCACCTGAGGAAAGAGAGTAAGAATGTACCAATAAATAAATATTCTTGTAGAAAAAAAACATATTTAGTTTCACCATGCCCGGAATGAGCCGACCTATAAAACTGTCCCATCAGTTGACCCCCTTCAGTGAACACAGTACAAATTATATGTAATGCAACTGCAAGGCAGTTGCACGCAACCTCCTCCAGGAGGTGCAGGTAAGGGACAAATGGTAGCACTCACCATGTAGAACCACAGTGCAAAGCGAGGAGCACCACCAGGAGCCAGAGTAGTCTGACAGGCCGGTCAGCAACAAACAGGAAGATGAAGTACCAGAGGTCACAGCAATGCATGAGGTCAGAGACAAGCCAGAAATCGGATCCAGATGGGAGCGCGGGATCCAAAACGTGAGACAAAAGACGTAGTCAGGGTGCGAGCCAGAGAGTCAAAGCCAGACGGAAAACGTAATAACAGAGGCGGAAAGCAGGAGGCAGGGTTCAAAATACAAACCGAGTCAGACACTGTAGGAAACCACCAAACACACACTAAACATACTGATCCACTAAGCAGATATTAAGCTGCATGTCGAATCAAAAAGAGTGCCATATTTTTATTAATAAAAAGTTAGACATTTATTGACACGAACAATACACATAATGAAACAATGCCTCAAAACCATACACAATATAATAGAAATAGGCGTTTTATAGAATTATAGAAAAGCACTAGGTAATATATATCTAATTGAACATTAATATATATTGGCACTAAAGCATGCTAAGAAAATTCTTAATAAAGTTCAATATTTATACTCCATTGCCTAATAATACCAATCCATATATTAATTCCATATCTCTAAATAATTTAATGAAGATATAGATTGTATCATTTGTATTAAAGGTATGCTAAAGAACCAACACAGGCACTTAAAAGCGCTACAGCAAAACAATGCATATAGGCACTGGGCACACTATTGCAAAACTCTTATTCACGGTATAGTTTATATCAAAATCGATTCAATACCGTGACCACTGAATATATATATAGGGCCGCCTGAAAAAAAAATTTTTTTAAACACTAGCCGCCGTATGCATGGATAGATTTAAAGATGACAAACTGGCTACTATTGATACCGCAACTATAAGATAATTAATTGTAGCTACAGGGCAATTTGTTGTAGATATACACCTGCTGCTATATGGATACACGGTTACTACTAGCTACAATAGACCAACCATGTAGAGCCGCTGCACATCCTGATTTCAACACCGCATGAGGTAAGTGCACTCTATATCAAAGATATCCATCTATTGCTATAAACAGGCTAACAGATGATACTCAAAGCTCTAATTAGAGCGATATAGCCACTCATGAATACATAAACAGACAGTGTGCCCATTAGCCGGTCCTAAATAGGTTGAGCTGCCGTATGATCAGTCACCTGCATGCATTAATACATGCCTAAATGATAAGTATAGCAGATCCCACAAATATACATATTACCTAAATGTGAAGTGCTGATCCCTTCCAGACGCACATGGCACGCCACTTTCCACAAACCCCGACGCGCGTTTCGCGACAGCTTCCTCCTGGGGGCGTGTTTTTTATTAATAAAAATATGGCACTCTTTTTGATTCGACATGCAGCTTAATATCTGCTTAGTGGATCAGTATGTTTAGTGTTGTATCGGAGTGTTACCCATCCTAAGGTGTGGCAATGGGTTTGGGTTATATGTTTACAAACACACACTAAGTCAGAGACTGGGAATGGGTCAGGCACAAATACGGGTAATCAGAGGCAGAAGGATCACTAGGTTACACGGGTCAGCTGCTCAAGCCAGGGACTGGAACTCTCACCAACACATTCTACCAGGAGTGGCACCAATAAATAGCCACCCACAAACCTAAGAGAGGCAGGAAAGGTTAACCCCACCATAAACGGGCTGGGGAAAAAAAGCAAGAAGCAAACCCCGACCTGGATCATGACATTACTTTTTTTCGTCATACCGCCGAACAATAAGTGGAATAAAACGCGATCAAAAACACGAATGTCAATAAAAAATTGTATTCTCTAAAAACGTCATCTTGTCCTGTAAAAAACCAAGCCATTATTCAGCTCCACCAGCAGAAAAATAAAAAAGTTATAACTCTCAGAATACAGAATAATTATTTTTTCTCCAAAATAGTTTTCATTGTGTAAAAGCGCCAAAACATAAAAAAACTATATAAATGAGGTGTCTGTAATCGTAGTGACCAGAAGAATAAAGCTCCCTCACCAATTTTACCACATGCGGAACGACATAAAAAATCAATTCCTGAATTGCTGGTTTAGGCTTATTCTGCGTCACAAAAATAAGAATAGAAAGTGATCAAAAAATATCATGTGCCCGAAAATGGTACCGATAAAAACGCCAGCTCGCCATGACCTCACATGACCCTGTGGGCCAAAATATCGAAACATTATAGCTCTCAAAATATGGCTATACAAAAACTTGTTTTTGCAAAAAAAAAAGCGTCTTTCAGTGTGTGACAGCTGCCAAACATAAAAACCCAATATAAATCTGGTATCTCTGTAATTGCACCGACCCAAAGAATAAAGTCGCCTAATCACTTATACCGCACGAGGAACTGTAATGAGGAAGAACGGGCTGCAGGTGCCGGCATCATACTGGGTCCGGAACTGCTGAGACTGCGTTCCATGTTGCCCGGGGGAAAGAATAGGGGACAGGACTGACCCTATGACCCAGGATGGAGGGGTCGTGACTAAGCCAGGCAGTGAGGAGAAAGCGCGTGAACAGTCAATTTCCTGCCAGCAGCGAGGGCAGAGGCAGGCATGCAGCGCGCTCTGCAGTGTGAGAGACAGCGCGGGGCAGAACTACAGCAGAGCTTTCGCGTATGGGCCACTGAGCCAGTGAGAGCACTGAGCGCCTGGCTAAGCAGAGTGCAGCGCTCGCGCGGAGGAGCGAGGGCCCGATGCAGAACCCAAAGTTGCGCCCCTCATTGCTAACAGACGCACAGCAGCACCCGTGTGGGACAGAGACTACGACAGCGATCCTCACTTCGGCTGGCACATAGAAGAGCGCACGCCGATCAAAGCCGTGCAGAGCAGCCATTTAGGCGACGGCAGCTGCTCAGAGACACGTGCCACGAGGAACCTTGTGAAGAGCTTTACCCTTTTGCTCCACAGTTAAATGGACTAGGGGCTCAGCAGGCAAAATCGGTGACCGCCTGCTGCTGCCAGAAGACGGATTGTTAACCCTGGACCCCATCTGAGGACCTTACACCCGCCGTTGCCGGTACTACTACCCCCATTGGACTGTGGACCCCACCAGGAGCTACGATAAGTGTTGTTTGAAACTTAGACTGTCGCACTCGTCTTGTTTATCTCATTTAACCCTTGTTGTCCCAATAGCTCTTTGCTGCTGCCTATTAACTCCCTGCGAGGAGACTACTTTACCTTTTACCGTTAAAGGAATAAATAGTATTGTTATACCGTACTGCTCTGCCTCAGGGGCTCTGCCAATATGACATGGCACTCGCAAACCAATCCAGCAAAATCTGAACTCCAATCTGGATATACTTCCCTTCTGAGCTGTGCTTGCTCTGTGCCTCATAAGTAGTTTTATTCCACATATGGGGTATTGGTATACTAAGAAGAAATTTTCAAGTCCATTTTCTCCTGCTATCGTTGTGAGAATGAAAAAAATTGGGGCTAAAGCAACATTTTTTGGTGAAAAATATATATATTTTTTCATTTCCCCAGATCAACGTTGTAAAATTCAGTGAAGCACCTTTGGGTTCAAGGTGCTCACTACACATTTAGATAAATTCCTGGAGGGGTCTAGTTTCCTAAACATGGTCACTGTTTAGGCACATCAGGGACTCTCCAAACACGACATGACACCGGCAGACTATTCCATCAAAGTTTGCTTTCCAAAATGTCACCCCTTTTCTGATCCATGTCATGTGCCCAAACAGTAGTTTAGCCCCACATATGGAACATCTGCGTGCTTAGGAGAAATTGCACAACAAATTTTGGGTTCCATTTTCTCCAGTTAACCTCGTGAAAATAGAAAATAAAAAAATTTGGTCTAAAAGAAAATTTTCATAGGAAAAATTTGATTTTTTATTTTCATAACTCAGTCTTACAATTGTCTGTGAAGCACCTGGGGTTCAATGTGCTCACCACAGATCTAGATAAGTTCCCTGAAGAGTGTAGTTTCCAGAATGGTGTATCTTGTGGGGATTTCCACTGTTTAGGCACATCAGGGGATTTCCAAACATGACATGTCATCTGGTAATTATTCCAGCACATTTTGCATTCAAAAAGTCAAATGGCGCTCCTTCCCTTCTTAGCCCTGCCATGCACCCAAACAGTAGTTTTCCGACACATATGGGGTATTGGCATACTCAGCAGGAAATGCATAACCAATGTTATGGTACAATTTCTCCTGTTACCCTTGCGAACATGCAAAATTTGGGGCTAAAAAACATTTTTGTGGAAAAATTTGATTTTTTTACTTTCACGGCTCAATGCTATACACTTCTGTGAAGCACCTGGGTGTTCAAGGTGCTCACCAGACATCTACATAAGTTCCCTGAGGGGTCTAGCTTCCAAAATGGTGTCAATTGTGTGGGATTTCCACTGTTTAGGCACATCAGGGGATCTCCAAATGCGACATGGCATCTGCTAATTATTCAAGCAAATTTTGCATTTAAAAAATAAAATGCACTTTTTTCCTGCCATGCTCTCAAACAGTTACTTTTCCCCACATATGGGGTATCTGCATGCTCAGGAGAAATTGCACAACAAATTATGGGCTATATTTTTTCCTGTTACCCTTGTGAAAATAATAAAATTGGGTCTAAAGTAAAATTTTTGTGAACAAAAAAAGTAAATGTTAATTTTTTTCCTTCCACATTCCAAAAATTCCTATGAAGCACCTGAAAGGTTAATAAACTTCTTCCATGTGGCTTTGAACACCTTGAGGGGTGCGTTTTTTAGAATGGTGTCACTTTTGGGTATTTTTGGTCATCTAGGCCCCTCAAATTCAACTTAATATGTGAAGTGGTCTCTAAAAAAATGGTTTTGGAAATTCGTTTTCAAATATTGTGCTGATGTAAAGTAGGCAAGTGGTAAATGTTATTTATTATATTTTTGTGTGACATAACGCTGAGTTAAGGGCAGACAAATTAAAAGTTTGAAAACTGCAAAATTTTCAACATTTTTGACAAATTTCCGTTTTTTTCACAAATAAATGTAAGTTATATTGAAGAAATGTTATCACTATCATATGTCCCGAAAAAATAATCTCAGAATCAGTGGGATCTGTTGAAGCATTCCAGAGTTATTACCACATAAAGTGACAGTGGTCAGAATTAGGGATGGGCGAACCCGAACTGTAAAGTCCATGGGAAACCCGTACTGAACACATAGTGTACGGTCACAAGGTCCCGAAACATGGGTTTCCATGAGAAACCCGTGTTACAGTTCGGGTCCAGGGCCTGTAAAAGAAAGAATAAAATTAATAATAAACATTACTTCTATAATACTACATATATATGGAGCAATGCTGCTCAGTCCTGCTGTACAAGTGATCCATGCTGCTGCCGTTTCCTAGTGTTTTATCTCACCACAGTCATGGATTCACAGCTATATTGCTCAGTACTGCTGTACAAAGTATTCCATGCTGCTGCCGCTTTCTATTTTTTTTTATCTTACCCCATTCATGGATTAACAGCAATACTGCTCTGTGCTGTTGTATAATGCTCTGTATGCTGCTGCCACTTTCTAGTGTTTTATTTCACCCTAGTCATGGATTCACAGCAACACAGCTTAGTATTGCTGGCTGCATTCTAGTGTTTTAACTCACGCCAGTCATGGATTCACAGCTGTAATGCTCAGTGCTGTTATTTACTGTAATCCATACTTCTGTTACTTGTGAACCAGTACTACTGAGAGACAGATAAAAAAAAAAAAGTATCAACTGGGATATAAACTGGTGTGCATGCATCGTGTAAGCGCATGTTCACACTAGCCACTGAACAGAAAAAAAACAAAGACAAAAACATATTGATTAAATACCCTGCAGTAAATAAATCGCATAGTGCATGATAATAATGTATGGTACTTAGTTAACATGTTTTTTTTTTATTAAAACAAAGTGAAAGCCATCCCACCTCGTCATGGTGACCATAATTGGGACAGTCCTAACTCTAATATTAAAAATCTTACCGTTTGTCAAGTGACGTGTATGTGGATAAGGGCTGAGAGGGCCTGAGCCCAACTAGTGGACAGACAGCCAAAGGGAAACCACATCAATATAATGCCAGACTCAAAGTCTTTGAGCTTATATTTACCTCTTAGAAATTGCCAGTGCCCCCACAAAATTATTATTTTGTCTTTTATTGGGATGTTTGGATTCTTTTGGAAGAGAGCTAAAACAAGCCAGGACACTAGTCTGACTGCTCTGTGGGGATTTAGAACAGAATGTGACTTTTAAACCTCCTCAAGGAGGAATTGGCTTGTAATGCGATTTTGCTTTGCCGTCCTATAAGACAAAATAATTCAAAAACGGAAAAGTTGAAACTAAAGACCTTTTCTATACATGAATCATAGTAGGTTATAAAATAAGAGATTATATAAGTAATAAGAGGATCAGGAGCCGGGGTTATTATAATAAGAGGTTACAGGGTAATAAGAGGATCAGGAGCCGGGTTACTGTAATAAGAGGTTACAGGGTAATAAGAGGATCAGGAGCCGGGTTATTGTAATTAGAGGTTACAGGGTAATAAGAGGATCAGGAGCCGGGTTACTGTAATAAGAGGTTACAGGGTAATAAGAGGATCAGGAGCCGGGTCACTGTAATAAGAGGTTACAGGGTAATAAGAGGATCAGGAGCCGGGTTACTGTAATAAGAGGTTACAGGGTAATAAGAGGATCAGGAGCCAGGTTACTGTAATAAGAGGTTACAGGGTAATAAGAGGATCAGGAGCCGGGTTACTGTAATAAGAGGTTACAGGGTAATAAGAGGATCAGGAGCCGGGTTACTATAATAAGAGGTTACAGGGTAATAAGAGGATCAGGAGCCAGGTTACTATAATAAGAGGTTACAGGGTAATAAGAGGATCAGGAGCCGGGTTACTATAATAAGAGGTTACAGGGTAATAAGAGGATCAGGAGCCAGGTTACTATAATAAGAGGTTACAGGGTAATAAGAGGATCAGGAGCCGGGTTACTGTAATAAGAGGTTACAGGGTAATAAGAGGATCAGGAGCCGGGTTACTGTAATAAGAGGTTACAGGGTAATAAGAGGATCAGGAGCCGGGTTACTGTAATAAGAGGTTACAGGGTAATAAGAGGATCAGGAGCCGGGTTACTGTAATAAGAGGTTACAGGGTAATAAGAGGATCAGGAGCCAGGTTACTGTAATAAGAGGTTACAGGGTAATAAGAGGATCAGGAGCCGGGTTACTGTAATAAGAGGTTACAGGGTAATAAGAGGATCAGGAGCCGGGTTACTGTAATAAGAGGTTACAGGGTAATAAGAGGATCAGGAGCCGGGTTACTGTAATAAGAGGTTACAGGGGTAATAAGAGGATCAGGAGCCGGGTTACTGTAATAAGAGGTTACAGGGTAATAAGAGGATCAGGAGCCGGGTTACTGTAATAAGAGGTTACAGGGTAATAAGAGGATCAGGAGCCGGGTTACTGTAATAAGAGGTTACAGGGGTAATAAGAGGATCAGGAGCCGGGTTACTGTAATAAGAGGTTACAGGGGTAATAAGAGGCTCAGGAGCCGGGTTACTGTAATAAGAGGTTAGAGGGGTAATAAGAGGATCAGGAGCCGGGTTACTGTAATAAGAGGTTACAGGGGTAATAAGAGGATCAGGAGCCGGGTTACTGTAATAAGAGGTTACAGGGGTAATAAGGGGATCAGGAGCCGGGTTACTGTAATAAGAGGTTACAGGGTAATAAGAGGATCAGGAGCCGGGTTACTGTAATAAGAGGTTACAGGGTAATAAGAGGATCAGGAGCCGGGTTACTGTAATAAGAGGTTACAGGGGTAATAAGAGGATCAGGAGCCGGGTTACTGTAATAAGAGGTTACAGGGTAATAAGAGGATCAGGAGCCGGGTTACTGTAATAAGAGGTTACAGGGTAATAAGAGGATCAGGAGCCGGGTTACTGTAATAAGAGGTTACAGGGGTAATAAGAGGATCAGGAGCCGGGTTACTGTAATAAGAGGTTACAGGGGTAATAAGAGGCTCAGGAGCCGGGTTACTGTAATAAGAGGTTAGAGGGGTAATAAGAGGATCAGGAGCCGGGTTACTGTAATAAGAGGTTACAGGGTAATGAGAGGATCAGGAGCCGGGTTACTGTAATAAGAGGTTACAGGGTAATAAGAGGATCAGGAGCCGGGTTACTGTAATAAGAGGTTACAGGGTAATAAGAGGATCAGGAGCCGGGTTACTGTAATAAGAGGTTACAGGGTAATTAGAGGATCAGGAGCCGGGTTACTGTAATAAGAGGTTACAGGGTAATGAGAGGATCAGGAGCCGGGTTACTGTAATAAGAGGTTACAGGGTAATAAGAGGATCAGGAGCCGGGTTACTATTCTATCCACGGGGCCTGTGGCTGCAAATATGGCTCTGTGAGATGCTGAATCTCTTCACCCTACTTACAATTGGCGACGTTCACAGATAGCTTAACTCAGCTGCAGGCACACATGTTATGAAGAATCCAGAAGAGACTTTGATTTCTTTAAGAATCCTTGTTGAATGCATAAACAGCAGCAGGTAAAAAAGACTTTCTTTGAGACAAGCTGAAAGTACATGTGCCTCCAATGAAGCCAAGATGGCGACTGAGACACAGGGAGAAGAAGGAGGAAGTGACATGACACCCAGCAGAGGGATACAGGGAGACAGAAGGGACAAACTACATGGAAAGGGAGGATTTCAGCTATGCAAAACACAGGAACACATAGCAACAATAAACAATATGAGAACTGCAATACAGCATGTAAAATGTACAGGACAGTCTGTAAAATTTCTCATTCATGGGACATAACACTCCCCGTCTAAAATCTTTAGATTTCATAATTCTTATGATTTCCTCTGGGGATGTCACTGTAGACCTGAAAAACAAAAGGAAAACAAGCATGCAAGTAACAACAACAACAGTTGTAGTCCAATTGGCATGGTCCAATCTCCAATCTACAGTTGGAGGCATGAAGTCCTCAACAGCGGGATAGTCCGAGTCCAAACGTAAACCCATCTTCAGATTGGGGAAGCCGCAACGTGCAAACACTTCCACCAACCCAACAATCCACTGGAGAAACTTAAATATTGGAATGTTCCAACACAGCTGGAGGAATATATGGCGTAGGCTCCCCACCGTGAGCGGTGTCCATAAACAATGACTTTCATGTGATGTCCTCCTTTGGTAAAAATAGCACAAGCTCAGTGACTGGACAGAAGAAAATCCGAGTTGATCCGCCTTTCGTAACCTTGACTTCTACCTTACGGATCTTCCCGTCATTGCTTGGTGTAACCTTGGTGATAAGACCCATTGGCCAGTCGTTACGATGAGCTTCTTTATCCTTAAGGAGGACGAGTTCTCCCTCTTGGAGATTAGGTTTTGCAGTCTGCCATTTGTTACGGCTTTGAAGCAAGTGCAGGTATTCAGTTTTCCAGCAGTGCCAAACGGCATTGGACAAGTGTTGTACCTGTTTCCACTCACATTTGTAAATGTCCCCATCCACAAACTTCCTTGGAGGGATTGCGGCAGCTCCAACCTTCTGAGTAAGAAGTGTAGCAGGAGTAAGGATCATTGGTGCATCAGGGTCCGATGTTACTGGTACCACTTTACTGTCTGTGTAGAAGGTAAATGAATCAATAGCAATGTCCATTTCGTCCTTTATAGCTTCAGCTAACTTCACTGCGAGAGCGGCAGCACAAAGTTCGAGTCTTGGAAAAGAGTGAGCAGGTTTCGGGGTTAGTTTTTTCTTACCAAGGATGAATCCACAATGCATCTTGTTATCTTCTTCCAAGGTCTTCAGGTAGACTATGGCAGCTATAGCCTCAGTAGAAGCGTGGTAGAAAATGTGGACTTCTCTTCTGATGGTAGCTGAAAGAGTGCCTGGGCGAATAACATCGTGGGACTTGGAAATGCTCTAAGACCTTCAGAGACTTCTTCCACGCCTCCCACCTTTGTTGTTTCTGGGATGGTAGCGGAGTGTTCCAATCCGTACTCTCGGCGGTCAACTGTCTCAACAGTATCTTGCCTTGAATGGCAATGGGTGCGATAAACCCGAGAGGATCAGAGATGCTATTCACAACAGATAGGACTCCTCGTTTAGTGAAAGGTTTATCACAAGCCGACACCTGGAAAGTGAACGTGTCCTGCTTAATATCCCAAAGGATATATCAGAAAATTACTGCACACTCAGAATTGGTATGATTGTAACATGAGTTTATTGTGTTAACAAACAAGGTTGCCACCAAAAGGTACGTGCAGATATAAACCCAATGTTTCGACCCTCCTGGGACTTATTCATGGGGTTACTTGGTTCCTGAATAGATAAATAAAGGTGGCAGAGGTAGGGCAGGACAAAAGGATCCCTTTAGCAGATAGTCACTTAATAAAGCCTGAGGAAGGGATATAGAGGTCCTAGGAAGGTGTCGTTTGCTTGGTGCGGGGGCCACAATTTCAGTGGTGGGCCTTAATAGGGCCAGAGGAGGGGATATCGCGGTCCTGGGAAGATTTTGTTTGCTTGGTGCTGGGGCCACAATTTCAGTGGTGGGCCACCTCTAGCAGGGCGCGGGAGCGCTGCTCTACTCAGCTTTCCAGGAGGATCACAGGCCCACCACTGAAATTGTGGCCCCCGCACCAAGCAAACAAAATCTTCCCAGGACCGCGATATCCCCTCCCCTGGCTCTATTAAGGCCCACCACTGAAATTGTGGCCGCCGCACCAAGCAAACAACACCTTCCTAGGACCTCTATATCCCTTCCTCAGGCTTTATTAAGTGACTATCTGCTAAAGGGATCGTTCCTCCTGCCCTACCTCTGCTACCTTTATTTATCTATTCAGGAACCAAGTAACCCTATGAATAAGACCCAGGAGGGTCGAAACATTGGGTTTCTGTCTGCACGTACCTTTTGGTGGCAACCTTGTTTGATAACACAATAAACTCATGTTACAATTTTTTGCATCATACCAATTCTGAGTCTGCGGTAATTTTCTGATATATGACTATTTGGACCACATGGTCTGTTTTACCAGCACCTCCTCGATTTCGACCTGAGTGCACGCCATTACTCTCTTACAAGTAATATCCCAAATCAGACCGAGGCTGTGTTGCGTGGGAGAAACGTCAGAACCCAGAACAAGATCCCTTACACCAGCAGCATGATCCTCAGATGGAAATGCTTCCATTACCTTTCTACTGTTGGAGATGATCTTGTGGAGTCTAAGGTTTGCTGTTGAAAGCATTTCCTGAGTCCTAGAGAGCAGATCAATTGTCTCTTCACTTGTGGGAAGAGACTTAAGCCCATCATCTACGTAGAAGTTTCTTTCCACAAATAGACGAGCATCAGACTCATATTCTCTCTCACCTTCCTGTGCTGTCTGTCTTAATCCATAGATGGCCACTGCAGGCGAGGGGCTGTTCCAGAAGACGTGCACCTTCATCCTGTAGTCTATGACCTTGCTATGGACGTCGTTGTCTTTGTGCCATAGGAATCTGAGGTAGTTTCTGCTGTCTTCTCTCACGATAAAACAATGAAACCTTTGCTGAATTTCGGCCATTACTGCGACAGGTTCGTGCCTGAAGCAAATCGGTACTCCTATAAGGCTGTTGTTTAGATTAGGCCCAGTGAGGAGCAGGCTATTTAGGGAATGAAACAACAAAGGTTTTAGACCACACCAACGCCTCTGTCAATTAGCTGGCACTGCTCACCTGCAGTGGAGGTGTAGTCCTCAGATTCTGGGTGCTGTAGCCGAATAGACAAATGAAGTAATCCAAAACAAAAGAGAAAAGAGGCAGCACTCACCGATCTAGTCCCGTAGAAGCGCCTGTCAGGCGCGAAACGGCCGTCGTCAGGCTTGCCACACTCAGTACTTGAGCACCCCCGGCCGTGAAGATTTTATTGTGAGTAATAAATTTACCTGTCTCGGAAGATCGGTGAGTGCTGCCTATTTAGGGAATTGCCTTCATACTGAGCACTGGAGTCAAACACCACTCTAATTTGGTCGGGTTTGTCAGGATGGTAGACACCAAAGGATGGGAGATACCAGCATTCTTCACCTTCTTTTAGCGGGGGTGTGGGTTCTGCGTGACCTCTGTCGAAGATATTCTACATGAAGTCGACAAAATGTTTCTCCATCTTTGGCCTTCTCTTTAAGGTGCATTTTAGAGATGAAAACCTTGCTGTTGCTTTTTGCAGATTATTAGGTAGTCTTGTTCTTGGAGAATGAAAAGGTAAAGGTGCTACCCAGCTATTTGAATCGTCTTGGGCGAATTCCTTTTCCATAATCTTTACAAATTCTTTGTCTTCCCTTGCAGGTGCTAGCTGGTTGTCTTCTCTTGTAGAGTTGAAAACTGTTGACCCGAGGTCATCATTGTGGGATAGGAATGTGTTCGTGTCGTCAGAGGTTTCTTTCTTCCTCTTGTTATCGCTTATCTTCTCTTTCACCCAGTAATGATGTGGGCATGGTTGAAAGTAAGTGTAACAACTCTGCTGGCATCACAGCATGGCCTCACATCTCTCACACAATCTTACCCACTGCTCCAGGCCATGATGTGCTTTCTCTTTAAAGCCAGCTCCATGTTCTGTGTCTCTGCTCTCTGCATGCCTCATGGCTATGTGTATAGGGGGCCAGCGCCTGAACTCTCTGGTTCTTATAGGAATCAGCTGCACCTGTCCAATCAGTTCCTGACCAATTACCAAGAGGCCTCCTGTATATAGTGCAGCTCCACCCTGTGGTCTGGGCCTGTGCAATGTGTTAGCTCAGTTAGTGTTTTGCTGCTGAGTTTGCCTGGCCTTGCTCTGTGTTACTTCCTCTGAGCTTTTCTCTGTGCTTTTGCCTTGTTCCTGTAGTCCGCCCTCCAGGAGGCAGAATATCCTGGTCCCTGTGTCTTTGTCCCTGTGTCTTGTTCTATTGCCTTGTCTGTACTTTGTCTTTTCTCGGTCTCCTTTTCTGTGGCTTCCTTCCCTGCTTTCTTTCCTTGTGTTTTCTGTCTGCTTACACTCCGCACTCTTGCGGCTCTGCACTCAGACCTTGCTTCGCACTCTCTGGCTTTGCTCTGTGGCTCCGCTCTTTGCGGTACTATTTGGCTCCGCCTCCTGTGTTTCTGCACTTGGCTCCGTCTCTGCTCTTGGCTCCGCCTCCAGCGTCTCCGCCTCCAGCGTCTCCGCTCTTGGCGTTACCTCCAGCGTCTCCGCTCTTGGCTCCGCCTCCAGCGTCTCTGCTCTTGGCTCCGCCTCCAGTGTCTCCGCTCTTGGCTCCGCCTCCAGCGTCTCCGCTCTTGGCGTTACCTCCAGCGTCTCCGCTCTTGTCTCTGCCTCCAGCGTCTCCGCTCTTGGCTCCGCCTCCAGCGTCTCTGCTCTTGGCTCCGCCTCCAGCGTCTCCGCTCTTGGCTCCGCCTCTAGCGTCTCCGCTCTTGGCTCCGCCTCCAGCGTTTCCGCTCTTGGCTCCGCCTCCAGCGTCTCCGCCCTTGGCTCTGCCTTCTCCTTCTCTTTTCTTAGTTCCACCTTCTACTTGTTACTTGGTCCTCCTGTGTGAACAGGTCCCTACCTGTTTCTTCATACCTCATTCCTTCCTGTTTGTTTCCTTTCCTGCACCTCCTGTGTGAACAGGTCCCTACCTGTTCCTTCATTCTCCTTTCCTTCTGGCTTGTTTCCGTACCTGCATCTTCTGTGTGTACAGGTCCCTACCTGTTCCTTCATCACAATCACAATAGGACTGCACTCGGGTGTCATCTGAGTGCAGCCTGATTCATACACCACATCAACCAGTCCTGTGTATCCTGTGTTCCTGCCAGTCCTGCCCTGCCTTCCAGTCCTGTGTTCTCTGCAGTGCCTCCCAATCCTGTGTTCCTGCCAGTCCTGCCGTTCCTGCCCTGCCTTCCAGTCCTGTGTTCCTGCTGTCCTAGCCAGTCCTGTTTCCTGCCGTGTCTCTGCCAGTCCTGAGTACTCTGCCGTGTCTCTGCCAGCCCTGTCTCAGCCGTGCCAGCCTACTCGTCTGTGTTCCAGCCGTGCTCTTCTGCCAGTCCTGCCTAATGTCCGCACCAATCCTGGTGTTCCTGTCTCCCAAGTGGGATCAGCAGCCACAGCCAGACACCACCCTGGAGTAGCACCTGGCAGCTGCCTGCTGCACAAGCCTGACCTGACCATCAGAGGCTCCAGTGAAAACCCAGGCAGCTGTCATAGTCACGCCCCTTCCAGGGTAGTCTGGTTTGTGGCACAGTGGGGCCACAAACCCCCCGAGCTCACGCCCACCAGTCAGGGCGTGAGCGTGACAGTAAGTGCTGCGACCATTTGGTAGGACGTGAGTCTTAAATGAGGAAATCCTCGTGGGTCTCTTCATCTTTTCTATACAGGCATTGCCTATGATAACCCAGCCTAGGTCAAAGCATTGAGCAAATGGAGCGTCTTGTGGCCCGTTGATTTGCTGACGTACCTTGTGTAGTCGCAGAATGTCTCTGCCAAGCAAGATCAGAATGTTTGCGCTGTTGTCAAGAGCTGGCATCTTGCCTGCCAAAGTCCTTAGAAGAGGGTGATGGAGTGCAGCCTCTGGAGTTGGGATTTCCTCTCTGTTGGATGGTATCTGGTTGCATTCGACCAGAGTGGGTAAGGGTATCTCCACATTGTACTCAAGAGAAGACACGATGAGTCCATTTGCTCTTCTCTCACAGACCTCCGTAACACCGTTGCAGGTGCCCGGGGTTTAGGGGTGAGAGTTTCCCTTTAAGTCAAACATATCAAAGACTTCTGACCTTGCAACTGACCGGTTGCTCTAATCGTCCAGGATAACATACACCCTTGTGGTTTTCTCTGGTCGACCCTTGGGAAACACATTCACCAGGCATATCTTTGCACAAGACTTGTCCCAGAGGTATTCTCCACAGACTTCTGTGCATGAAGAAGATTTTGTGATAGAACTCACTGTTTGAACAGCATCCTCCCCACCTTGCCTTGTGGTGGGGGAAGGTGTAAGCTGTGCAGTGTTAAGGTACCTTCACACATAACGATATTGTTAACGATATCGTTGCTATTTGTGACGTAGCAACGATATCGTTAATGAAATCGTTATGTGTGACAGCGACCAACGATCAGGCCCCTGCTGGGAGATCGTTGGTCGCTGAATAAAGTCCAGAACTTTATTTCGTCGCTGGACTCCCTGGAGACATCGCTGGATCGGCGTGTGTGACACCGATCCAGCGATGTCTTCACTGGTAACCAGGGTAAACATCGGGTAACTAAGCGCAGGGCCGCGCTTAGTAACCCGATGTTTACCCTGGTTACCATGCTAAAAGTAAAAAAAACAAACAGTACATACTTACCTACCGCTGTCTGTCCTCCAGCGCTGCGCTCTGCACTCCTCCTGTACTGTCTGTGAGCCGGAAAGCAGAGCGGTGACGTCACCGCTCTGCTTTCCGGCTCCCAGACAGTACAGGAGGAGAGCAGAGAAGCAGAGCGCAGCGCTGGAGGACAGACGGCTGTAGGTAAGTATGTACTGTTTGTTTTTTTTTACTTTTAGCATGGTAACCAGGGTAAACATCGGGTTACTAAGCGCGGCCCTGCGCTTAGTTACCCGATGTTTACCCTGGTTACCGGCATCGTTGGTCGCTGGAGAGCGGTCTGTGTGACAGCTCTCCAGCGACCAAACAGCGACGCTGCAGCGATTCGGATCGTTGTCGGTATCGCTGCAGCGTCGCTAAATGTGAAGGGGCCTTTAGACTGGGATGGATGGAGCGCTTGCACATGCTCCTCACTGTCGCACTCCAAACACTTAATAAATATTTTACAGTCCTTAGCAAAGTGTTCAGTAGAAACGCAGCACCTGTAACATATCCCAAAGTTCTTCAGAAGCTCTTTGCGTTCCTGGAGTGGTTTCTTTCTGAAGCCGATGCACTTCTTTAAGGGGTGAGGTTTCTTGTGAATGGGACACATACGATTAGGATTCTCAACCTTCTCACCTTTGTTGCTCTTATCTTGTGATACTGTAGGTGTAGGAAGAACATCAGTCTTCTTGACGGACATTGGAGCTCGGCAGTTCCTGTAGTTAAGACGTGGACTCTCATGTTTAGGAGATGAAACAGGGTCGCTGTGTTCTTCATAGGAAAAACGTGGATCAGTCTTACAGTCTGCAATATTTTCGATGAACTCGCAAAAGTAGGAAAATGGAAAGAAGACTTGGTTTTCCCTTTTGTATTTTGATCCAAGCATGGCTCACTTATTTTGGATATTGGATGGCAGCTTGCAAACTATTGGGGTTACCCCATGAGCAGTGTCCAGGTAGCTGAGGCCAGGCAGGTACGGGTCTGCTTTGGCCAGCTGAAGCTCTCACAGGAGGTCGCTGAGCTCTTGGAACCTTGTACTGTCCTTACTAGATATCTTTCGAAATTCCTCTAGTCGCATGAACAGGGCCTTCTCTATGACCTCAGGACTGCCATAGCTTCTTTCTAGCCTGTTCCATGCAGCGGTGAGACCCGCGATAGGATTACTGATGTGGACAAATTTAAGTCTCTTGACCCGATTTGTGGATTGTGGCCCAAGACACTTGATTAGCAGGTCTAGCTATTCAGCAGCAGTAATGCCGAGGTCACTGATTGTGGTTTTAAAGGTACACTTCCAACCCCTGTAGTTCTCAGGTTTATTGTCAAACTTTGTAAGACCGGTCTTAGTTAGATCACACCGAATCATGTACCTCGCAAAGCCAGTCATCTCGGCATTTTCCAATTTTGGAAGGACCGTTGCTGGCAGGGTAGCATTGTTCATACAGTCTGTACTTTGACCGGGGAATGCAGGAATATATGGGGCAGCGTAGGCGTTCAGTCCATTAACTGGCTTAATGAGCTTAGTTTCTGCCACACATCGGACTGGAATTGTGTGACTAACTGGAGTGTGGTGACTTGCCTGCATATTGGCCTGCACGTATGTTTCTGTGTATAAGGATTGGTGAGGTGCAGGTTTCCGGTACATTCCGATTCACAGAGAAGGATCAGGATGGAGGGTTGTAGAATGAAGAAATCACTGCACTCGTATATTGAAGTTGCTTGAACAAGTGTAAAGTTTTATTCACAAGTGAAAGTTCATGCTGAAGCGCCTATCGCTTCAGCATGAACTTTCACTTGTGAATAAAACTTTACACTTGTTCAAGCAACTTCAATATACGAGTTCAGTGATTTCTTCATTCTATGGTTTATAGGACTTTTACGACCCGTTCACTAGCACCGTGACTCACAACTGTCGAGGGCTAGCTTTCGCTATTTACAGGATGGAGGGTTGGCAGCGTATTGTACTGACCTTGGGTGCAGGATGCGGGTAAACACTCTGTGTCCTGTTGTCTCAGGGGAGCATCTGTGCGGTCAGGAAGGATTGCAGGAGCAGGGGGAGCATTGTATTGGCTTTGTACATAGTCTCTAGTACACTTAAGAGGGTCTTCAGTATCAAAATCACTTAAACTGACACTGTCTCTTTGGCTCCCACTGATGGCTTGTTCCAGGACCTTTAACCTTGCCATGTTCGCATTCCTTCTCTAGGGCCTCTATTTCTGCCTTTTTTCTTCTCTAGGGCCTCTGTTTCTGCCTTTTTTGCGCTCTGCTTCGGCTGCCACTATTTCCATCTCAGTTTTCTATTGAGCGAAGGCAGCTTGTATTTTAGTGGCCTCAGCTTCTGCACATGCTCTTACGAGCTGTTCGTTGAGGGTTGAGGATTTTGAAGAGCGTGACTTAGATGATCGCTTTGACTGTCTGGCTGAGCCAGAAATACAAGATGACATCTCGGCTATTAGCGCGATTCTTGCCTCTGTCTTGGCTTTTATATCGCGCACCATGCTTTCTCTCTCAGAGTTAAGTTGTTGGAAAGCTTGCAGCTCTTTGCAGGGAACTGACGCATTAAGTCTCTGTAAAAAGGAGGTGCACTGATCTGCAATTTCTGCATATAGTTGATAATCTGAACACAGTTGTGCAAGGGTTCCCTTTGGTGGTCGTTCGAGAGAAGCAGGCTGAGACAGGCTGTCTTTGTGACTCAGTAGTTTTTGCCATTGCTCTGCTATGGCACGGAGAAGATCATGTTTACTGGATTCTAGATTCTCCCTTACTTTCCATGTGGGCTTTGTGGGACGTCTAGCCTTCTCACTAGATGGTGGATCAAGTTCTATGCACTCTTCCTCTAACAATGGGTCTGGTAGAGACCGTGTAGTCATTCCTTCAGCCATCTTGATTCACAGGGAGAAGGGAAGTTGTATAGTCTCTTATATGCTGAGAGCGGATGCTCTGCAGGAAGTTCTGTAGCTTTATAGAAGCTGTGGGTGGTTTTACAGATGAATCTGGTAAGTCTTTTTTACTATTCTGTCCCCGGGGCCTGTGGCTGCAAATATGGCACTGTGAGATGCTGAATCTCTTCACCTTACTTACAATTGGCGACGTTCGCAGACAGCTTAACTCAGCTGCCAGCACACATGTTATGGAGAATCCAGAAGACACTTTGATTTCTTTAAGAATTCTTGTTGAATGCATAAACAGCAGCAGCATGTAAAAAAAACTTTCTTGACACAAACTGAAAGCACATGTGCCTCTACTGAAGCCAAGATGGAGACTGAGACACAGGGAGAAGAAGGAGGAAGTGACATGACACCCAGCAGAGGGAGACAGAAGGGACAAACTACATAGAAAGGGAGGATTTCAGCTATGCAAAACCCAGGAACACATAGCAACAAAAAACAATATGAGACCTGCAATACAGCATGTAAAATGTACAGGACAGTCTGTAAAATGTCTCATTCATGGGACAGAACAGTTACAGTAATAAGAGGTTACAGGGTAACAAGAGGATCAGGAGCCGGGTTACTGTAATAAGAGGTTACAGGGTAATAAGAGGATCAGGAGCCGGGTTACTGTAATAAGAGGTTACAGGGTAATAAGAGGATCAGGAGCCAGGTTACTGTAATAAGAGGTTACAGGGTAACAAGAGGATCAGGAGCCGGGTTACTATAATAAGAGGTTACAGGGTAATAAGAGGATCAGGAGCCGGGTTACTGTAATAAGAGGTTACAGGGTAACAAGAGGATCAGGAGCCGGGTTACTGTAATAAGAGGTTACAGGGTAATAAGAGGATCAGGAGCCGGGTTACTGTAATAAGAGGTTACAGGGGTAATAAGAGGATCAGGAGCCGGGTTACTGTAATAAGAGGTTATAGGGGTAATAAGAGGTTACAGGGTAACAAGAGGATCAGGAGCCGGGTTACTGTAATAAGAGGTTACAGGGTAACAAGAGGATCAGGAGCCGGGTTACTGTAATAAGAGGTTACAGGGTAATAAGAGGATCAGGAGCCGGGTTACTGTAATAAGAGGGTACAGGGTAATAAGAGGATCAGGAGCCGGGTTACTGTAATAAGAGGTTACAGGGGTAATAAGAGGATCAGGAGCCGGGTTACTGTAATAAGAGGTTACTGGGTAATAAGAGGATCAGGAGTCGGGTTACTGTAATAAGAGGTTACAGGGTAATAAGAGGATCCGGAGCCGGGTTACTGTAATAAGAGGTTACAGGGGTAATAAGAGGATCAGGAGCCGGGTTACTGTAATAAGAGGTTACAGGGTAATAAGAGGATCAGGAGCCGGATTACTGTAATAAGAGGTTACAGGGTAATAAGAGGATCAGGAGCCGGGTTACAGTAATAAGAGGTTACAGGGGTAATAAGAGGATCAGGAGCCGAGTTACTGTAATAAGAGGTTACTGGGTAATAAGAGGATCAGGAGTCGGGTTACTGTAATAAGAGGTTACAGGGGTAATAAGAGGATCAGGAGCCGGGTTACTGTAATAAGATGTTACAGGGTAATAAGAGGATCAGGAGCCGGGTTACTGTAATAAGAGATTACAGAGGTAATAAGAGGATCAGGAGCCGGGTTACTGTAATAAGAGGTTACTGGGTAATAAGAGGATCAGGAGCCGGGTTACTGTAATAAGAGGTTATAGGGGTAATAAGAGGATCAGGAGCCGGGTTACTGTAATAAGAGGTTACAGGGTAATAAGAGGATCCGGAGCCGGGTTACTGTAATAAGAGGTTACAGGGTAATAAGAGGATCAGGAGCCGGGTTACTGTAATAAGAGGTTACAGGGGTAATAAGAGGATCAGGAGCTGGGTTACTGTAACAAGAGGTTACAGGGGTAATAAGAGGATCAGGAGCTGGGTTACTGTAATAAGAGGTTACTGGGTAATAAGAGGATCAGGAGTCGGGTTACTGTAATAAGAGGTTATAGGGGTAATAAGAGGATCAGGAGCCGGGTTACTGTAATAAGAGGTTACAGGGTAATAAGAGGATCAGGAGCCGGGTTACTGTAATAAGAGATTACAGGTGTAATAAGAGGATCAGGAGCCGGGTTACTGTAATAAGAGGTTACAGGGTAATAAGAGGATCAGGAGCCGGGTTACTGTAATAAGAGGTTACAGGGGTAATAAGAGGATCAGGAGCTGGGTTACTGTAATAAGAGGTTACAGGGGTAATAAGAGGATCAGGAGCCGGGTTACTGTAATAAGAGATTACAGGTGTAATATAAGAGGATCAGGAGCCGGGTTACTGTAATAAGAGGTTACAGGGCAATAAGAGGATCAGGAGCCGGGTTACTGTAATAAGAGGTTACAGGGGTAATAAGAGGATCAGGAGCCGGGTTACTGTAATAAGAGGTTGCAGGGTAATAAAAGGATCAGGAGCCGGGTTACTGTAATAAGAGGTTACAGGGTAATACGAGGATCAGGAGCCGGGTTACTGTAATAAGAGATTACAGGTGTAATAAGAGGATCAGGAGCCGGGTTACTGTAATAAGAGGTTACAGGGTAATAAGAGGATCAGGAGCCGGGTTACTGTAATAAGAGGTTACAGGGTAATAAGAGGATCAGGAGCCGAGTTACTGTAATAAGAGGTTACAGGGTAATAAGAGGATCAGGAGCCGGGTTACTGTAATAAGAGGTTACAGGGTAATAAGAGGATCAGGAGCCGGGTTACTGTAATAAGAGGTTACAGGGTAATAAGAGGATCAGGAGCCGGGTTACTGTAATAAGAGGTTACAGGGTAATAAGAGGATCAGGAGCCGGTTAACTGTAATAAGAAGCTACAGGGGTAATAAGAGGATGAGGAGCCGGGTTACTGTAATAAGAGGTTACAGGGTAATAAGAGGATCAGGAGCCGGGTTACTGTAATAAGAGGTTACTGGGGTAATAAGAGGATCTGGAGCCGGTGATAATGTAATAAGAGATTACAGGGTAATAACAGGATCAAGAGCCATGTTACTGTAATAAGAGGTTACAGGGGTAATAATAGGATCAGGAGGCGGGTTACTGTAATAAGAGGCTACAGGGTAATAAGAGGATCAGGAGCCGGGTTACTGTAATAAGAGGTTACAGGGGTAATAAGAGGACGAGGAGCCGGGTTACTGTAATAAGAGGTCACAGGGTAATAAGAGGATCAGGAGCCGGTTAACTGTAATAAGAAGCTACAGGGGTAATAAGAGGATGAGGAGCCGGGTTACTGTAATAAGAGGTTACAGGGTAATAAGAGGATCAGGAGCCGGGTTACTGTAATAAGAGGTTACTGGGGTAATAAGAGGATCTGGAGCCGGTGATAATGTAATAAGAGATTACAGGGTAATAACAGGATCAAGAGCCATGTTACTGTAATAAGAGGTTACAGGGGTAATAATAGGATCAGGAGGCGGGTTACTGTAATAAGAGGCTACAGGGTAATAAGAGGATCAGGAGCCGGGTTACTGTAATAAGAGGTTACAGGGGTAATAAGAGGACGAGGAGCCGGGTTACTGTAATAAGAGGCTACAGGGTAATAAGAGGATGAGGAGCCGGGTTACTGCAATAAGAGGCTACAGGGTAATAAGAGGATCAGGAGCCGCGTTACTGTAATAAGAGGTTACAGGGTAATAAGAGGATCAGGAGCCGGGTTACTGTAATAAGAGGTTACAGGGGTAATAAGAGGATCAGGAGCCGGGTTACTGTAATAAGAGGTTACAGGGTAATAAGAGGATCAGGAGCCGGGTTACGGTAATAAGAGGTTACAGGGTAATAAGAGGATCAGGAGCCGAGTTACTGTAATAAGAGGTTACAGGGTAATAAGAGGATCAGGAGCCGGGTTACTGTAATAAGAGGTTACAGGGTAATAAGAGGATCAGGAGCCGGGTTACTGTAATAAGAGGTTACAGGGTAATAAGAGGACCAGGAGCCGGGTTACTGTAATAAGAGGTCACAGGGTAATAAGAGGATCAGGAGCCGGTTAACTGTAATAAGAAGCTACAGGGGTAATAAGAGGATCAGGAACCGGGTTACTGTAATAAGAGATTACAGGTGTAATAAGAGGATCAGGAGCCGGGTTACTGTAATAAGTGGTTACAGGGTAATAAGAGGATCAGGAGCCGGGTTACTGTAATAAGAGGTTACAGGGTAATAAGAGGATCAGGAGCCGGGTTACTGTAATAAGAGGTTACAGGGGTAATAAGAGGATCAGGAGCCGGGTTACTGTAATAAGAGGTTACAGGGGTAATAAGAGGCTCAGGAGCCGAGCTACTGTAATAAGAGGTTACAGGGGTAATAAGAGGATGAGGAGCCGGGTTACTGTAATAAGAGGTTACAGGGTAATAAGAGGATCAGGAGCCGGGTTACTGTAATAAGAGGTTACTGGGGTAATAAGAGGATCTGGAGCCGGTGATAATGTAATAAGAGATTACAGGGTAATAACAGGATCAAGAGCCATGTTACTGTAATAAGAGGTTACAGGGGTAATAATAGGATCAGGAGGCGGGTTACTGTAATAAGAGGCTACAGGGTAATAAGAGGATCAGGAGCCGGGTTACTGTAATAAGAGGTTACAGGGGTAATAAGAGGACGAGGAGCCGGGTTACTGTAATAAGAGGCTACAGGGTAATAAGAGGATGAGGAGCCGGGTTACTGCAATAAGAGGCTACAGGGTAATAAGAGGATCAGGAGCCGCGTTACTGTAATAAGAGGTTACAGGGTAATAAGAGGATCAGGAGCCGGGTTACTGTAATAAGAGGTTACAGGGGTAATAAGAGGATCAGGAGCCGGGTTACTGTAATAAGAGGTTACAGGGTAATAAGAGGATCAGGAGCCGGGTTACGGTAATAAGAGGTTACAGGGTAATAAGAGGATCAGGAGCCGGGTTATTGTAATAAGAGGTTACAGGGTAATAAGAGGATCAGGAGCCGAGTTACTGTAATAAGAGGTTACAGGGGTAATAAGAGGATCAGGAGTCGGGTTACTGTAATAAGAGGTTACTGGGGTAATAAGAGGATCTGGAGCCGGTGATAATGTAATAAGAGATTACAGGGTAATAACAGGATCAAGAGCCGGGTTACTGTAATAAGAGTTTACAGGGGTAATAAGAGGATCAGGAGCCGGGTTACTGTAATAAGAGGTTACAGGGGTAATAAGAGGATCAGGAGCCGGATTACTGTAATAAGAGGTTACAGGGGTAATAAGAGGACGAGGAGCCGGGTTACTGTAATAAGAGGTTACAGGGTAGTAAGAGAATCAGGAGCCGGGTTACTGTAATAAGAGGTTACAGGGGTAATAAGAGGACGAGGAGCCGGGTTACTGTAATAAGAGGTTACAGAGGTAATAAGAGGATCAGGAGCTGGGTTACTGTAATAAGAGGTTACAGGGGTAATAAGAGGACGAGGAGCCGGGTTACTGTAATAAGAGGTTACAGAGGTAATAAGAGGATCAGGAGCCGGGTTACTGTAATAAGAGGTTACAGGGGTAATAAGAGGACGAGGAGCCGGTTTACTGTAATAAGAGGTTACAGGGTAGTAAGAGGATCAGGAGCCGGGTTACTGTAATAAGAGGTTACAGGGTAATAAGAGGATCAGGAGCCGGGTTACTGTAATAAGAGGTTACAGGGGTAATAAGAGGACGAGGAGCCGGGTTACTGTAATAAGAGGTTACAGGGGTAATAAGAGGATCAGGAGCCGGGTTACTGTAATAAGAGGTTACAGGGTAATAAGAGGATCAGGAGCCGGGTTACTGTAATAAGAGGTTACAGGGTAATAAGAGGATCAGGAGCCGGGTTTTTGTAATAAGAGGTTACAGGGTAATAAGAGGATCAGGAGCCGGGTTACTGTAATAAGAGGTTACAGGGTAATAAGAGGATCAGGAGCCGGGTTATTGTAATAAGAGGTTACAGGGTAATAAGAGGATCAGGAGCCAGGTTACTGTAATAAGAGGTTACAGGGGTAATAAGAGGATCAGGAGTCGGGTTACTGTAATAAGAGGTTACTGGGGTAATAAGAGGATCTGGAGCCGGTGATAATGTAATAAGAGATTACAGGGTAATAACAGGATCAAGAGCCGGGTTACTGTAATAAGAGGTTAGAGGGGTAATAAGAGGATCAGGAGCCGGGTTACTGTAATAAGAGGTTACAGGGTAATAAGAGGATCAGGAGCCGGGTTACTGTAATAAGAGGTTACAGGGGTAATAAGAGGATGAGGAGCCAGGTTACTGTAATAAGAGGTTATAGGGGTAATAAGAGGATCAGGAGCCGGGTTACTGTAATAAGAGGTTACAGGGGTAATAAGAGGACGAGGAGCCGGGTTACTGTAATAAGAGGTTACAGAGGTAATAAGAGGATCAGGAGCTGGGTTACTGTAATAAGAGGTTACAGGGTAATAAGAGGATGAGGAGCCGGGTTACTGCAATAAGAGGCTACAGGGTAATAAGAGGATCAGGAGCCGGGTTACTGTAATAAGAGGTTACAGGGGTAATAAGAGGATGAGGAGCCGGGTTACTGTAATAAGAGGTTATAGGGGTAATAAGAGGATCAGGAGCTGGGTTACTGTAATAAGAGGATACAGGGTAATAAGAGGATCAGGAGCCGGGTTACTGTAATAAGAGGTTACAGGGGTAATAAGAGGACGAGGAGCCGGGTTACTGTAATAAGAGGTTACAGGGTAATAAGAGGATGAGGAGCCGGGTTACTGCAATAAGAGGCTACAGGGTAATAAGAGGATCAGGAGCCGGGTTACTGTAATAAGAGGTTACAGGGGTAATAAGAGGATGAGGAGCCGGGTTACTGTAATAAGAGGTTATAGGGGTAATAAGAGGATCAGGAGCCGGGTTACTGTAATAAGAGGTTACAGGGGTAATAAGAGGATCAGGAGCCAGGTTACTGTAATAAGAGGTTACTGGGGTAATAAGAGGATCTGGAGCCGGTGATAATGTAATAAGAGGTTACAGGGGTAATAAGAGGATCAGGAGCCGGGTTACTGTAATAAGAGGTTACAGGTGTAATAAGAGGATCAGGAGCCGGGTTACTGTAATAAGAGGTTACAGGGTAATAAGAGGATCCGGAGCCGGGTTACTGTAATAAGAGGTTACAGGGGTAATAAGAGGATCAGGAGCCGGGTTACTGCAATAAGAGGTTACAGGGTAATAAGAGGATCAGGAGCCGGATTACTGTAATAAGAGGTTACAGGGGTAATAAGAGGATCAGGAGCCGGGTTACTGTAATAAGAGGTTACTGGGGTAATAAGAGGATCTGGAGCCGGTGATAATGTAATAAGAGATTACAGGGTAATAACAGGATCAAGAGCCGGGTTACTGTAATAAGAGGTTAGAGGGGTAATAAGAGGATCAGGAGCCGGGTTACTGTAATAAGAGGTTACAGGGTAATAAGAGGATCAGGAGCCGGGTTACTGTAATAAGAGGTTACAGGGGTAATAAGAGGATGAGGAGCCAGGTTACTGTAATAAGAGGTTATAGGGGTAATAAGAGGATCAGGAGCCGGGTTACTGTAATAAGAGGTTACAGGGGTAATAAGAGGACGAGGAGCCGGGTTACTGTAATAAGAGGTTACAGAGGTAATAAGAGGATCAGGAGCTGGGTTACTGTAATAAGAGGTTACAGGGTAATAAGAGGATGAGGAGCCGGGTTACTGCAATAAGAGGCTACAGGGTAATAAGAGGATCAGGAGCTGGGTTACTGTAATAAGAGGATACAGGGTAATAAGAGGATCAGGAGCCGGGTTACTGTAATAAGAGGTTACAGGGGTAATAAGAGGACGAGGAGCCGGGTTACTGTAATAAGAGGTTACAGGGTAATAAGAGGATGAGGAGCCGGGTTACTGCAATAAGAGGCTACAGGGTAATAAGAGGATCAGGAGCCGGGTTACTGTAATAAGAGGTTACAGGGGTAATAAGAGGATGAGGAGCCGGGTTACTGTAATAAGAGGTTATAGGGGTAATAAGAGGATCAGGAGCCGGGTTACTGTAATAAGAGGTTACAGGGGTAATAAGAGGATCAGGAGCCAGGTTACTGTAATAAGAGGTTACTGGGGTAATAAGAGGATCTGGAGCCGGTGATAATGTAATAAGAGGTTACAGGGGTAATAAGAGGATCAGGAGCCGGGTTACTGTAATAAGAGGTTATAGGGGTAATTAGAGGATCAGGAGCCGGGTTACTGTAATAAGAGGTTACAGGGGTAATAAGAGGATCAGGAGCCAGGTTATTGTAATAAGAGGTTTCTGGGGTAATAAGAGGATCTGGAGCCGGTGATAATGTAATAAGAGGTTACAGGGGTAATAAGAGGATCAGGAGCCGGGTTACTGTAATAAGAGGTTACAGGGTAATAAGAGGATCCGGAGCCGGGTTACTGTAATAAGAGGTTACAGGGGTAATAAGAGGATCAGGAGCCGGGTTACTGCAATAAGAGGTTACAGGGTAATAAGAGGATCAGGAGCCGGATTACTGTAATAAGAGGTTACAGGGGTAATAAGAGGATCAGGAGCCGGGTTACTGTAATAAGAGGTTACAGGGGTAATAAGAGGATCAGGAGTCGGGTTACTGTAATAAGAGGTTACTGGGGTAATAAGAGGATCTGGAGCCGGTGATAATGTAATAAGAGATTACAGGGTAATAACAGGATCAAGAGCCGGGTTACTGTAATAAGAGGTTAGAGGGGTAATAAGAGGATCAGGAGCCGGGTTACTGTAATAAGAGGTTACAGGGTAATAAGAGGATCAGGAGCCGGGTTACTGTAATAAGAGGTTACAGGGGTAATAAGAGGATGAGGAGCCAGGTTACTGTAATAAGAGGTTATAGGGGTAATAAGAGGATCAGGAGCCGGGTTACTGTAATAAGAGGTTACAGGGGTAATAAGAGGACGAGGAGCCGGGTTACTGTAATAAGAGGTTACAGAGGTAATAAGAGGATCAGGAGCTGGGTTACTGTAATAAGAGGTTACAGGGTAATAAGAGGATCAGAAGCCGGGTTACTGTAATAAGAGGTTACAGGGGTAATAAGAGGATGAGGAGCCGGGTTACTGTAATAAGAGGTTATAGGGGTAATAAGAGGATCAGGAGCCGGGTTACTGTAATAAGAGGATACAGGGTAATAAGAGGATCAGGAGCCGGGTTACTGTAATAAGAGGTTACAGGGGTAATAAGAGGACGAGGAGCCGGGTCACTGTAATAAGAGGTTACAGGGTAATAAGAGGATGAGGAGCCGGGTTACTGCAATAAGAGGCTACAGGGTAATAAGAGGATCAGGAGCCGGGTTACTGTAATAAGAGGTTACAGGGGTAATAAGAGGATGAGGAGCCGGGTTACTGTAATAAGAGGTTATAGGGGTAATTAGAGGATCAGGAGCCGGGTTACTGTAATAAGAGGTTACAGGGGTAATAAGAGGATCAGGAGCCAGGTTATTGTAATAAGAGGTTTCTGGGGTAATAAGAGGATCTGGAGCCGGTGATAATGTAATAAGAGGTTACAGGGGTAATAAGAGGATCAGGAGCCGGGTTACTGTAATAAGAGGTTACAGGGTAATAAGAGGATCAGGAGCCGGGTTACTGTAATAAGAGGTTACAGGGGTAATAATGTGATAATGATGATAATGTGTGCAAACTGTAAAGCGCTGCGGAATATGTTAGCGCTATATAAAAATAAAGATTATTATTATTATTAATAAGAGGACGAGGAGCCGGTTTACTGTAATAAGAGGTTACAGGGTAGTAAGAGGATCAGGAACCGGGTTACTGTAATAAGAGGATACAGGGTAATAAGAGGATCAGGAGCCGGGTTACTGTAATAAGAGGTTACAGGGGTAATAAGAGGACGAGGAGTCGGGTTACTGTAATAAGAGGCTACAGGGTAATAAGAGGATGAGGAGCCGGGTTACTGTAATAAGAGGTTACAGGGTAATAAGAGGATCAGGAGCCGGGTTACTGCAATAAGAGGCTACAGGGTAATAAGAGGATCAGGAGCCGGGTTACTGTAATAAGAGGTTACAGGGTAATAAGAGGATCAGGAGCCGGGTTACTGTAATAAGAGGTTACAGGGTAATAAGAGGATCAGGAGCCGGGTTATTGTAATAAGAGGTTACAGGGTAATAAGAGGATCAGGAGCCGGGTTACTGTAAGAAGAGGTTACAGGGGTAATAAGAGGATCAGGAGTCGGGTTACTGTAATAAGAGGTTACTGGGGTAATAAGAGGATCTGGAGCCGGTGATAATGTAATAAGAGATTACAGGGTAATAACAGGATCAAGAGCCGGGTTACTGTAATAAGAGGTTATAGGGGTAATAAGAGGATCAGGAGCCGGGTTACTGTAATAAGAGGTTATAGGGGTAATAAGAGGATCAGGTGCCGGGTTACTGTAATAAGAGGTTACAGGGGTAATAAGAGGATCAGGAGCCGGGTTACTGTAATAAGAGGTTACAGGGGTAATAAGAGGATCAGGAGCCGGGTTACTGTAATAAGAGGTTATAGGGGTAATAAGAGGATCAGGAGCCGGGATACTGTAATAAGAGGTTACTGGGGTAATAAGAGGATCAGGAGCCGGGTTACTGTAATAAGAGGTTACAGGGGTAATAAGAGGACGAGGAGCCGGGTTACTGTAATAAGAGGTTACAGGGTAGTAAGAGAATCAGGAGCCGGGTTACTGTAATAAGAGGTTACAGGGGTAATAAGAGGACGAGGAGCCGGGTTACTGTAATACGAGGTTACAGAGGTAATAAGAGGATCAGGAGCCGGGTTACTGTAATAAGAGGATACAGGGTAATAAGAGGATCAGGAGCCGGGTTACTGTAATAAGAGGCTACAGGGTAATAAGAGGATGAGGAGCCGGGTTACTGCAATAAGAGGCTACAGGGTAATAAGAGGATCAGGAGCCGGGTTACTGTAATAAGAGGTTACAGGGGTAATAAGAGGATGAGGAGCCGGGTTACTGTAATAAGAGGTTATAGGGGTAATAAGAGGATCAGGAGCCGGGTTACTGTAATAAGAGGATACAGGGTAATAAGAGGATCAGGAGCCGGGTTACTGTAATAAGAGGTTACAGGGGTAATAAGAGGATGAGGAGCCTGTTTACTGTAATAAGAGGTTACAGGGTAATAAGAGGATGAGGAGCCGGGTTACTGCAATAAGAGGCTACAGTGTAATAAGAGGATCAGGAGCCGGGTTACTGTAATAAGAGGTTACAGGGGTAATAAGAGGATGAGGAGCCGGGTTACTGTAATAAGAGGTTATAGGGGTAATAAGAGGATCAGGAGCCGGGTTACTGTAATAAGAGGTTACAGGGGTAATAAGAGGATCAGGAGCCGGGTTACTGTAATAAGAGGTTACAGGGGTAATAAGAGGATGAGGAGCCGGGTTACTGTAATAAGAAGTAGAGGATAATAAGAGGATCAGGAGTCGGGTTACTGTAATAAGAGGTTACAGGGTAATAAGAGGATCAGGAGCCGGGTTACTGTAATAAGAGGTTACAGGGGTAATAAGAGGATGAGGAGCCGGGTTACTGTAATAAGAGGTTATAGGGGTAATAAGAGGATCAGGAGCCGGGTTACTGTAATAAGAGGTTACAGGGGTAATAAGAGGATCAGGAGCCGGGTTACTGTAATAAGAGGTTACAGGGGTAATAAGAGGATGAGGAGCCGGGTTACTGTAATAAGAAGTAGAGGATAATAAGAGGATCAGGAGTCGGGTTACTGTAATAAGAGGTTACAGGGGTAATAAGAGGATGAGGAGCCGGGTTACTGTAATAAGAGGTTATAGGGGTAATAAGAGGATCAGGAGCCGGGTTACTGTAATAAGAGGTTACAGGGGTAATAAGAGGATCAGCAGTCGGGTTACTGTAATAACAGGTTACAGGGGTAATAAGAGGATCAGGAGCCGGGTTACTGTAATAAGAGGTTACAGGGGTAATAAGAGGATCAGGAGCCGGGTTACTGTAATAAGAGGTTATAGGGGTAATAAGAGGATCAGGAGCCGGGTTACTGTAATAAGAGGTTACAGGGTAATAAGAGGATCAGGAACCGGGTTACTGTAATAAGAGGTTACAGGGGTAATAAGAGGATCAGGAGTCGGGTTACTGTAATAAGAGGTTACAGGGTAATAAGAGGATCAGGAGCTGGGTTACTATAATAAGAGGTTACAGGGTAATAAGAGGATCAGGAGCCGGGTTACTGTAATAAGAGGTTACAGGGTAATAAGAGGATCAGGAACCGGGTTACTTAATAAGAGGTTACAGGGTAATAAGAGGATCAGGAGCCGGGTTACTGTAATAAGAGGTTACAGGGGTAATAAGAGGATCAGGAGCCGGGTTACTGTAATAAGCGGTTACAGGGTAATAAGAGGATCAGGAGCTGGGTTACTATAATAAGAGGTTACAGGGTAATAAGAGGATCAGGAGCCGGGTTACTGTAATAAGAGGTTACAGGGTAATAAGAGGATCAGGAACCGGGTTACTGTAATAAGAGGTTACAGGGTAATAAGAGGATCAGGAGCCGGGTTACTGTAATAAGGGGTTATAGGGGTAATAAGAGGATCAGGAGCAGGGTTACAGTAATAAGAGGTTACAGGGTAATAAGAGGATCAGGAGCCGGGTTACTATAATAAGAGGTTACAGGGGTAATAAGAAGATCAGGAGCCAGGTTACTGTAATAAGAGGTTACAGGGTAATAAGAGGATCAGGAGCCGGGTTACTGTAATAAGAGGTTACAGGGGTAATAAGGGGATCAGGAGCCGGGTTACTGTAATAAGAGGTTACAGGGGTAATAAGAGGATCAGGAGCCTGGTTACTGTAATAAGAGGTTACAGGGTAATAAGAGGATCAGGAGCCGGGTTACTGTAATAAGAGGTAGAGGATAATAAGAGGATCAGGAGTCGGGTTACTGTAATAAGAGGTTAGAGGATAATAATAGGATTAGAACCCAGTTTATTGTCATGACTAGCTGGGACCCTATTTTAGAAGATTAGTGGTGTATTAATGTAAGCAAGTTGCTTTAATACATTTTTATTGCAGTATTTCTCCTGATGTCAGGGCAGTCTTGATGCTGTCAGTACATTATCTAGAATGTGGCTTTCCCGGTTCTCTGGCGAAGGTTACTTTCATAGATGAGAATTGTGTGCTGGTTGCTTGAGAACCTCTTCTCCATATAAAGACTGAATCAGTGGCACGTTCATCTGTTTACAAAAGTTGGTTTAAAGACAGGAATTTATCTTCCTCTTGGATTTTCTCCCTCCCTCCGGCTTCTTGCCAGACTCGCTCCTTCTTGCTTCTGCTCTCTGCATTGCTACTAGATTTATTTAAGAGTAAAAACTGAGATATTCCCGGAGACGGACTTATAAGGAGCGCGGTGCGAGGACGGCGGGAGAGCCAGCACCGCGTCACAGCACACCAGCAGACGGCTACTATCATGTACTCACCTGCATTAGAACATCGCAGAGACGGCCTTCTGGAGGACATTCAGTGCGTTATCCTACAAATTTTCAGGAATAAGCATAAGATTTTCCATGGAATCTTCATGAGCGAGATCATACAAGTTATATAGGTTGCTTTCAGTCCCTTGTCCGGAGCCTGAGAGGGTCCCTAAGGTCCCATATGAGGATGAGGAAACGAGTGCTCACGCGCTGAGCACGCATGTTTCTTAACTGTTGATGGATGATTTAATCAGCCATTATGTGCCTCTAACAGTTGTGGGTAATCGAAGCATCATTCCCCACCTGCCCAATTGTGCACCCATGACAAGATCGTGGGGCCCTGATGGATTGCCATGATGACACAAAAGAGCACAGTGAGGTCAAAAATGCTCTGTTGTAAAAAATATTACAGTAATAAGCAAGTGCTAGTCAAGAGATGGAAAAAACATTTAGTTGATACTTTTTTTGCAAGAAAATGTATACTAAGCTGCTCCACCAATCGTCAAGGTATACCCATATAGAGCAGTCCTACCTAATGTATATAATCCCTATCTGATGTATTTAAAAACCTGATCATCTGTATAGTACCTGTATAAGCAGGGTTCAGAGAGGGAATTTTAATGTGGACATGCTGGATGGAACATTTTTGATGCAAATGACCCATAAGGAGTGGTGGACTCCCTAGTCTTGTAGAAACAAGAGAACAATTACAGAACCAGAAACACATGGGCTACTTGCACAATGAACAAGTCTGTAGGAACCTGTTCACACACGACCAAGAAACTTGAAGACACAAAAGAGCACAGTGAGGTCAAAAATGCTCTGTTGTAAAAAACATTACAGTAATAAGCAAATGCTAGTCAAGAGATGGAAAGAAAGGGTATTTAGTTGATACGTTTTTTTGCAAAAAAATGTATACTAAGCTGCTCCACCAGTCGTCAAGGTATACCCATATAGAGCAGTCCTACCTAATGTATATAATCCCTATCTGAAATAATTAAAAACCTGATCATCTGTATAGTACATGTATAAGCAGGGTTCAGAGAGGGAATTTTCATGTGGACATGCTGGATGGAACAGCTTTGGTTTTTAAATACATCAGATAGGGATTATATACATTAGGTAGGACTGCTCTATATGGGTATACCTTGACGATTGGTGGAGCAGCTTATTATACATTTTTTTTGCAAAAAAAGAGTATCAACTAAATACCCTGTTTTTTCCATCTCTTGACTAGCACTTGCTTATTACTGTAATTTTTTTTTTACAACAGAGTATTTTTGACCTCACTGTGTCTTCAAGTTTCTTGGTGGTGTGTGAATAGGTTCCTACAGACTTGTTCATTGTGCAAGTAGCCCATGTGTTTCCGGTTCTGTAATTGTTCTCTTGTTTCTACGAGACTAGGGAGTCCACCACTCCTTATGGGTCATTTGCATCAAAGCTGTTCCATCCAGTATGTCCACATGAAAATTCCCTCTCTGAACCCTGCTTATACAGGTACTATACAGATGATCAGGTTTTTAAATACATCAGATAGGGATTATATACATTAGGTAGGACTGCTCTATATGGGTATACCTTGACGATTGGTGGAGCAGCTTAGCATAAATTTTTTTGCAAAAAAACGTATCAACTAAATACCCTGTTTTTTCCATCTCTTGACTAGCACTTGCTTATTACTGTAATTTTTTTTACAACAGAGTATTTTTGACCTCACTGTGCTCTTTTGTGTCTTCAAGTTTCTTGGTGGTGTGTGAGTGCAGCGCCCCAGAGATCTGGTCTTTGCAGTATGACACTCTGCCATTAAGGAGAGTGATGGTACGTCTGATGGCACTGAAGGAATTCTCCTGACCTGGTATCACCAGAACACATTACACTTCACACTACGGCCACTAGGGGGAGAAAAAGGCTTTATTTATTGGGCCACTCCTCACACTGGTAAAACTAGGGGCTGGGGAGGAAGTTAGTCAGAAGCTGACTGGGTTGGATTCAGGCAACATCCCGTGGCAGGGGGTGTTACGGGGAGAAGACACAGGGGGGTCCCTGTCAGGCGTGGGAACCTGGCAGGTGCCTAGCGAACAGAACGTTACGGAGCCGTGCCTGCACCTCCTGCGGTGCATCCTAAGAAAGAGATAAGAAGGGAAGGATATTGTGGAACAGTGTAAACAAGATCAAGCAAAAGGGAGTACCAGTAGGAGTCGTGCCGTGAGACCGAGGCAACATCCTACTGAGGCGTGTAGCTGGTGGCCGGAACACCGTGGGAGTAACTGACTTCAGGCCTTACTTCGAACTCCGCAGGACAGTTAATTATAGGTTGGCTGTCTACCTTAAATTTCCTAAGCAGACATAGGGGGCAACATTGGGAGAGGGGCGTCTCTAGGGTCCCGGAAGACCTCCAAGCCTTCCCGTCATACGGGTGCGTCCTAGCCAAAACATACTGGGGGACGAGAAACTAGTAACATCTGGAACAAAAGAGAGAGAGAGAGCTGTAGAGAACGAACGAACGAGAACAGCAGTTGTGAGGACTATTCCGAATGCTCAGCAGGGTAGGACTACAACACACAGGCGCTAGTGGTAGGCAACGATTTCCATCTGCGAGGGAAACTCTGGAAGTGCCCATCAGACCGGCCTGTCTCTGATTACCCTGTTAAACGTGCTCTGGATTGAGGATCCTGAAGTCTTCAGTAAAGAGGTAAAGAGACTGCAACCTTGTGTCCTCGTTATTGCCTGCACCTCACACCATCGCTACCTACACCACTGGGAAGCCCTGAGGACATACTTCACCTGTGGGAAGGTATTCCATCCAGCTGCCATTCCATCACCGCAGCGGACCCCATAGCAGCGTCGGTCACCCTGACCGAACACCACAGGTGGCGTCACGAACCCCTGACAGACTGTACCACTACCTTCATTGAACGCCCCTTAGCAGGGTCGCGGACCGGGTCTAGCCACCGTGACAACCTCAGAACCGAACCAGAGAGGCCCGGTACCGAAACGCGTGGCCCTGTGTCTGGGAGCGATCCAACTTGGCGTCACGAACAGGATAGTACTTAAGCCTGAAGAATTGGGTCATGTGTGCCTTGGAACTGTGATTGGAACGTGTTGGACTGTGATTTATTGCAAAGACTGTGTATTGCTATCTGCCGTGAGATTCCCGCCAAAACTGCCGCCATTGCCGCGCCGCGAGGAGCGCAGGGGAAGAAGGAGGGCGTGCCATGGGAGGAGACTACCAAAGTGGCGCCAGAAGTGCTGACCGCTCCCTCCGATTACTGTTGCGGGAGGACGATCGGCCCCAAAGCAGAGGAGAACCGCCCCCTGATTTGCAACGGCGGGAACCAAGACAAGAAGGAGCTCCACCCCAAGAAAATGGAGGAGCAGTGTGTGAGTGCCATCGCAGATCCCAGAGTGGGAATGACGACCAGAGGGTGCCTGAATGACGAAAGAGTGATCCTAGCCTGTCCCCGTCAGCCGGAGGAGGATCCAGACTCGAGTTTGCCGTGGCTGGAGAACTCGGGCTTCTTGGAACCGCGGGTGGAGGAGCCGGGTCAACCTATCCCGAGCGAGGAGCTAGCCGATGTGAAGCAATGGAGATCGGAGCCGTCACTGAGGGTCGCACCGGGAGAACCGCGGTCCGAGCTGCAGCAGACTCCAGCGTCCTCATCAATGGAACCGATCGGCATCGGTGGAACCACATCAGACGGAGGTATGGAAAACGCCCCTGCCCTCCTGATCGATCCGGCTCCCGTGGCCGCTCCCCGTCCTGACGGCGACCGACTCCCTGCTCCTGAGTTGGTGGTTATAGCCCCCGGCACCATGGAGAAGCTGGTGCCTCCGCTACCGACGACTATGGGGATACCACTGGATGTAAGCTCAGAGGGGGTGATCTTTCAATGGGACACTCCAATGATGGGGCCAGACGGAACCAGGCAGGAGGGCCTCAGCATCGCTGCGCTCACTTGGGAACAATACAAACAATGCCTAATTTACACTGGAAAGACCGAAAAGAGACAGAACAAAGTGACCCACCGAAAGTACAAGGACCAAAGACAGAACGCAGTAAAGGGAGTCCGGTAAAGCGGGGAACTGTGCTGGCCTTTCACCCGAAGCAGGGTTGGGGCTATATACAGGAACCGGGGCTACCGACGGAAATCTTCTTTACTAGCTACAATGTGAAGACCCTGCGCCACGATAGATGTGATGATCGGCTGTTATACAGAGGGGACCAGGTGACGTACACCCGCCATCAGAGTGCGCAAGAATGGTGCGCTCGAAATGTCTACCGATGCGAGCCAGTAATGGCGCCACCTGCTGTCCTGACTACGACTAACCCTGATTTGACGAACTCCACCCCTATCACTACAGTGTGCATTATCGCTGCTACTGAACTTGCCACCAAAGCTGACATTCGGATCCAGGCACCGGGTGATCTGGTTGCACCTGAGAGACGAACCCATGACACAGACACTGCATCAGGCGAGAACACGGAACCAGAACTTCTACGGCCGGGGAGTGTTTGTTGCCAATGGATGACTTGCAGCCTATTATAGAACCAAGCCTCGAAGAATCGAATATGTACATAGTTAACTCTTTATCTTCAAACTGCTACCTTAAACCCGACCAGGGTTAATTCTAAAAGGGATCCCTTTGTTTACCTGGGATCCCTATTGTTTTCTATTTTTTTTTCTACTTTTGCACAAAGTTCATCATTGTTTCCAAGAGACTGCCGGATAATGGACGGTGAATGATTCAAAACTGTTTTTGTACATAGTTTGCACCTTCTGAAAGGTGCTCCCTACTGGTTTTACAAGCGAGAGAAGACTTTGCGAAGATGATGCTTCTAGACATGACGCAGAAGGTCTTGCTTTCGGTGAACTTGCAGACAGAGAGAGAATCTGCACTGGAGACTTGGGTCCCTCTTAAAGGGAATGATTACATGACGGCTCTAATAAAAGTTGAAACGTTAATAATAATGTTGAAGGTTAATAAAGTTTGATAATGTTAATAAAGATTGAGGACAGGAAAGCTTGAAGTAAACCCGTAGGGGTTAGAGAGAGAGTCCTCCTGAGAACTGTAGAAAGATGGTCGGTACAATGACAGTAGGCCCAGCCAAGGAGCTAGGCAGTCCTGCATTGGGGAAGTTAGAACGGAAAGAAAAAGTTGAGTTACCATATAGCATTTTATAGTAGGCCTTTAGTGGGTTCAGTGTATACGCCCTTAAAGGAAAAGTTAACTTATTGTTCAGAGTTTTCACTTGGTAGAATACCCGGCTGAGTACTGAGAGTTCTTTATAGTCAAAATGTTATTTAAAAATATTTAACTTTTATTTGTTTTGTTTGTAACGTTCAAGTGTCCTTACCTCCCATAAAGGGAAGCATCTTTTCTATTTACTTGTTCTAAGCATTTCAAAAATTTTGTATGTCTTCTGCTGTATTATATTGTTGTTCTTCTTCCCAGTCCAGGAGTACTGGATTTAACCGGGGGGGTGGGAGTGCAGCGCCCCAGAGATCTGGTTGTTGCAGTATGACACTCTGCCATTAAGGGGAGTGATGATACGTCTGATGGCACTGAAGGAATTCTCCTGACCAGGTATCACCAGAACACATTACACTTCACACTCCGGCCACTAGGGGGAGAAAAAGGCTTTATTTATTGGGCCACTCCTCACACTGGTAAAACTAGGGGCTGGGGAGGAAGTTAGTCAGAAGCTGACTGGGTTGGATTCAGGCAACATCCCATGGCAGGGGGTGTTGCGAGGAGAAGACACAGGGGGGTCCCTGTCAGGCATGGGAACCTGGCAGGTGCCTAGCGAACAGAACAGAACGTTATGGAGCCACGCCTGCACCTCCTGCGGCGGCATCCTAAGAAAGAGATAAGAAGGGAAGAATATTGTGGAACAGTGTAAACGAGATCAAGCAAAAAGGAGTACCAGTAGGAGTCGTGCCGTGAGACCGAGGCAACATCCTACTGAGGCGCGTAGCCGATGGCCGGAACACCGCGGGAGTAACTGACTTCAGGCCTTATTTCGAACTCTGCAGGACAGTTAATTATAGGTTGGCTGTCTACCTTAAATTTCCTAAGCAGACATAGGGGGCAACATTGGGAGAGGGGCGTCTCTAGGGTCCCGGAAGACCTCCAAGCCTTCCCGTCATACGGGTGCGTCCTAGCCAAAACATACTGGGGGACGAGAAACTAGTAACATCTGGAACAAAAGAGAGAGAGAGAGCTGTAGAGAACGAACGAATGAGAACAGCAGTTGTGAGGACTATTCCGAATGCTCAGCATGGTAGGACTACAACACACAGGCTCTATTGGTAGGCAACGATTTCCATCTGCGAGGCCTGTCTCTGATAGCCCTGTTAAACGTGCTCTGGATTGAGGATCCTGAAGTCTTCAGTAAAGAGGTAAAGAGACTGCAACCTTGTGTCCTCGTTATTGCCTGCACCTCACACCATCGCTACCTACACCACTGGGAAGCCCTGGGGACATACTTCACCTGTGGGAAGGTATACCATCCAGCTGCCATTCCATCACCCCGGCGGACCCCATAGCAGCGTCGGTCACCCTGACCGAACACCACAGGTGGCGTCACGAACCCCTGACAGACTGTACCACTACCTTCATTGGATGCCCCTTAGCAGGGTCGCGGACCGGGTCTAGCCACCGTGACAACCTCAGAACCGTACCAGAGAGGCCCGGTACCGAAACGCGTGGCCCTGTGTCTGGGGGCGATCCATGAACTGGTTCCTACAGACTTGTTCATTGTGCAACTGGATTGCCATGACAGCTGCAGGCTTGTTAAAGACCTCCGTGTTTGACATAACAATTCTCCTGTGAAAGCCAGCCCATGGCTGTTATTCATAGGAGATTGTGGTTTTCAGTAAAAAGATGTTTTAAAAATATGAAAAAAAATAAAAAAAATACAAAAGTTCAAATTACCGTATATACTCGAGTATAAGTCGACCCGAGTATAAGCCGACCCCCCTAATTTTGCCACAAAAAACTGGGAAAACTTATTGACTCGAGTATAAGCCTAGGGTAGGAAATGCGGCAGCTACCGGTGAATTTCAAAAATAAAAATAGATGCTCCATACCGTTCATTATTGCCCATAGATGCTCCATATAAAGCTGTGCCATATATAATGCTCTGCACCGTTCACTATGGCCCCATAGATGCTCCTTATAAAGCTGTGCCCCATATAGAATGCTCTGCACCGTTCATTATGGCCCCATAGATGCTCCATATAAAGCTGTGCCCCATATATAATGCTCTGCACCGTTGATTATGGCCCCATAGATGCTCCTTATAAAGCTGTGCCATATATAATGCTCTGCACCGTTCATTATGGCCCCATAGATGCTCCATATAAAGCTGTGCCATATATAATGCTCTGCACCGTTCACTATGGCCACATAGATGCTCCTTATAAAGCTGTGCCCCATATAGAATGCTCTGCACCGTTCATTATGGCCCCATAGATGCTCCATATAAAGCTGTGCCCCATATATAATGCTCTGCACCGTTGATTATGGCCCCATAGATGCTCCTTATAAAGCTGTGCCATATATAATGCTCTGCACCGTTCATTATGGCCCCATAGATGCTCCATATAAAGCTGTGCCCCATATATAATGCTCTGCACCGTTCATTATGGCCCCATATATGCTCCTTATCAAGCTGTGCCATATAGAATGCTGCTGCTGCAATATAAAAAAAATCACATACTCACCTCTCTTGCTCAGGACGCCGGCGCTTTCAATATTTACCTGCTCCTCGTGCGCCTCCGTCTGCAGCACTGACGCTCAGCAGAGGGCGTGCACTAACTACGTCACCGTGCCCTCCGACCTGAGCATCACTGCCAGAGGATGCTAGAGATGGAGCAGCACCGGAGCGAGGAGCAGGTATACATCGAGCAGCGCTCCCCTCCCCGTATACTTACCTGCTCCCGGCGCGGTCCCTGCAGTCCCGGCTTCTCCCAGCGCTGCATCTTCTTGCTGTATTGAGCGGTCACAGTTACCGCTCATTTTCAGTCATGAATATGCGGCTCCACCTCTATAGGAGGTGGAGCCGCATATTCATTTCTGTAATGAGCGGTACCATGTGACCACTCAGTACAGGAAGAATCTGCAGCGCCGGGGAAGCCAGGGACTGCAGGGATCGCGCCAGGAGCAGGTAAGTATAATTACACAGCCCCCGCTCCCCCTCCCCTGCCGACCTCCCGGAATATGACTCGAGTATAAGCCGAGAGGGGGACTTTCAGCCCCAAAAAATGGGCTGAAAATCTCGGCTTATACTCGAGTATATACGGTACCCCCTTTTCACTCCATTAAAAATAAAATAATAAAAAAATGCACATATTTGGTATAAAAGTCCCAACTATAAAAATATAAAATTACCGTATATACTCATGTCTAAGCCAAGTTTTTCAGCACATTTTTTTGTGCTGAAAACACCCCCCTTGGCTTATACACGAGTCATTGTCCCAGTTTATGGTGGGGAGCAGCGGGTCACAGAGGCAGGAGCCGACGGCTGCGGCTAAAGCCTGTACCCGCTGCTAAAGAGAAATGAATATTCACTGCAGTGGCAGTGAATATTCATTTCTCTTATAGCGCTCACAGTTAAAGCCACAGCCACCGGCTTCCAGCACACATCCTAGTTACCTTCCCTGTGCGCCCTTGCTGCATCTCGTTCTCATCCCCGCTCATTAAGGTAATGAATATTCACCTCTCTACACTCCCATAGACGTGGAGTGAATATTCATTACCTTAATGAGCAGGGACACATGATCGCTCGGCCGGAAGAGCTGCTGGCGCCGAAACAAGATGCAGAAAGGGCACGCTGGGAAGGTAAGTAGGATGTGTTTTATTTTTTTTATAGGAACCATGCATACAAGGACAGGGATGGGGAACCATGCATACAAGGACAGGGATGGGGAACCATGCATACAAGGACAGGGATGGGGAGCCATACGTACAAGGACATGGATGAGGGGATAATACATATCCGGCTTATACTCAAAGTCAATAAGTTTTCCCAGTTTTTTTGTGGCAAAATTAAGTGTCCACAATCGGTGATGGTTTGGGAGCCATGTCATCTGCTGGTGTAGGTCCACTGTGTTTTATCAAGACCAAAGTCAGCGCAGCCGTCTACCAGGAAATTTTAGAGCACTTCATGGTTCCCTCTGCCGACAAGCTTTTTGGAGATGGAAATGTCATTCTCCAGCAGGACTTGGCTCCTGTCCACACGGCCAAAAGTACCAATACCTGGTTTACAACAACAACAGTATCACTGTGCTTGATTGGCAGCAAACTCGCCTGACCTTAACCCCATAGAGAATCTATGGAGTGTTATCAAGAGGAAGATGAGACACCAGACCCAACAATGCAGACAAGCTGAAGGCTGCTATCAAAGCAACCTGGGCTTCCATAACCCCTCAGCAGTGCCACAGGCTGATCGCCTCCTTGCCACGCCGCATTGATGCAGTAATTGATGCAAAAGGAGCCCCGACCAAGCATTGAGTACATTTACTGAACATACATTTCAGTAGGCCAATATTTCGGATTTTAAAATCATTTTTCAAGCTGGTGCTATAAAGTATTCTGATTTACTGAGATAATGACTTTTGGGTTTTCATTGGCTGTAAGCCATAATCATCAACATTAACAGAAATAAACACGTGAAATAGATCACTCTGTTTGTAATGACTCTATATAATATAGGAGTTTCACTTTTTGTATTGAAGAACTGAACTAAATTAACTTTTTGATGATATTCTAATTTTGCGAGATGCACTTGTACATTACCTAATTTGATGGACAAACAGCGTAATGAGAAATGAAATAAAAAATACTAAAGTTAGACATTTTGGCTGCTGCAACATTGCAATAAAGTGCAGTAAGAGGCGATCAAAACATTGTATCTATACCAAAATGGTATCAGTAAAAATGTCTGTAAGAAATTTCCTCCAAAAAAAATCACCATTTAAATAAAAAAAACTGTACATGTTTAGTATTTTCTAAATCCTATTGACCTGGAGATTCATATTGCCAGGTCAGTTTTACCATATAGTGAAAATGGTGAATAAACCCCCCCTCCCCCCAAAAAAAAAACAATTGTGGAATAGCACTTTTTTTCAATGTTATTGCACTTGGAATTTTTATCCCGCTTTCTAGTGCATCACATGATAAAATGAATGGTGTCATTCAAAAGTACAACTTGTCCTGCAAAAAGCAAGTCCTCGGTTATGTGGACATTAAAAAAATTATAGCTCTTGGAAAAGGGGAGGGGAAAAAGGAAAACAATTTTTTTTTTGCCCCAGATTGTAGTTGTGCAGAAGGTTTTACTTTTCTTTTTCAAACAACAGGGGTACAAAAGCTATTGAATGGTGCAATACTCATATGGGGCAAAGAAGCTTAAAGAGGACATGTCACTGGGTCATAAGTGGCAAGTATTCGCCTGTTTTTTTCCCTCTACTCCCTGCCCCGAGTACTCCAGTTTTGGTTTTTCTTAAATCTGCCATGTGATTCCAGAGCTATTGGCCTTTTTATTTAGTGCAAATTTTTATTGACTTTACAAGGAGGCGGTGCTCTCAGGGTAATTATGCAGAGCAGATTAAAGACACGCCCCAGAGGATCCATAAGACCATAAATATTAGCACTGGATAAAAAGGCTAATATCTCTGGAACCAGTGGACCTGCGAGAATGAAATAAGAGCAAAACCTGGACACTATTGAACTTCTGAAAGGTTCCAGACCCTAAATGTGGATCGCGCAGCATGTATCAGACACTGGCTGCATGATTCCTGACGCGTATGATTGACTCTGAGATGCTGCGGCGTTTGAGAGAAAATCATAAATTAAAAGCTGCGGGGACTAAGTCACACGAGCGACTAGTCAGACAGGTGGGTTCATCCTCCCACTCCTATACACACACACAGGGACAGACCTGTCAGTCACTGTCAGTGGGCAGGGAGAAACCGCTAGGGATCCGCCTGTCTGGGTAGTCGCCTGTGGGTCGGGAAGCATGTATCAGCTGTTATGTTTCATTTAAAGAGCTATTTCCACAATATCAATCATAGTTCAGTGGTGGAAATAACATTGTCAAATGCAATCAATATCCAAAAGTGTTCACCTCTATGGATATCGCCGTCTAAAAACCTGCACCTCCTGTAGTTCTTTCATGACAGGTTGCACATGCCCAGTAGGTACCTGCTAGTTTTCTATAGTGGATATCCTCTTCTTTGGTGCAGCAGGTGCCCATGAGGTCATGGGGAAACTTGCACCTAAAAAGCAGGTGGAAAAGTGCATTAGGATGGGCTGCTAGACTGCAAATGTCCCATATACTGTTCTTACAGAGGGGCCGTCTTCTGTCTGTGTCTGCCCTTGTTTTGCAGTGACACAGCGCGTTTCTGATTGCAACGTTCTGTGTGCCTGCTCCTGACAAAGGAGGAGCAACTAGTCTCCTCTCCGAAAGAGCCATTCGGTTGCAGAGCAAGAGCATCAATGGTTTTTCTCATTAAAATTATGATTATTCATGTTCATATTTGTTATACTGCACATCTCCTATCTATACATCTACTATATAATCGTCTAAATCTGTCTGTTTGTCTGTAACGGAAATCCCGCGTCGCTGTTTGGTTGCGCCAGCCGCCCCGACCAATCAGCGACAGGCGTAGTCCGGCCATGAATTGGCGCGGGATTTGAACCACTCAGCGATATTGGCGCGGAATTTAACCCCCACTCACAGCGCGACGTAGTTCACTCACGTTTACTGAACAAGTTCTGTCAGTCACAGTGTGATGTACAGTAGTTCAGTCACGTTTACTGGACAAGTTCTGTCAGTCACAGTGCCACGTAGTTCAGTCACTTTTACTGAACAAGTTCTGTCAGTCACAGTGCCACGTACTTGTCACGTTTACTGAATAAGTTCTGTCAGTCACAGTGTCACGTAGTTCAGTCATGTTTACTGAACAAGTTCTGTCAGTCACAGTGCCATGTAGTTCAGTCACGTTTACTGAACAAGTTCTGTCACAGTGCCACGTAGATCAGTCACGTTTACTGAACAAGTTCTGTCAGTCACAGTGCCATGTAGTTCAGTCACGTTTACTGAACAAGTTCTGTCACAGTGCCACGTAGATCAGTCACGTTTACTGAACAAGTTCTGTCAGTCACAGTGCCACGTAGATCAGTCACGTTTACTGAACAAGTTCTGTCAGTCACAGTGCCACGTAGATCAGTCACGTTTACTGAACAAGTTCTGTCAGTCACAGTGTCACGTAGTTCAGTCACGTTTACTGAACAAGTTCTGTCAGTCACAGTGCGACTTAGTTCACTCACAGTTACTGAACAAGTTCTGTCAGTCACAGTGCCACGTAGTTCAGTCACGTTTACTGAATAAGTTCTGTCAGTCACAGTGTGACGTAGTTCACTCACGTTTTCTGAACAAGTAAACTACATACATAGTCTAGAGTACCCGATGCGTTAGAATCGGGCCACCATCTAGTACAATATAAACACAACTGGGCCATTATCTGTACTGTTTAATGGAAGAGCTGTCTCTGTCACCCATAGCAAGAACCAATCAGCACCGAGCTTTCATTTCTTAAACAGCTCTGGGAAAAACAAAGCTGCTCTGTGATTGACTGCTATGGGTAAAACAAAGTCAGGTTTTGGCGCCCAGAGACAACACTTTACGGGAATATATCTGACACACATATAGAATTAGAGGATGCAGGATTAGGAAGCTTTACATGTAATGGCAGGGACAGACTAGAATTACATGTATTGATATCATATTGGCCATAAGCGGTCACAGAGGAGAGCTAATGTTATCTATGCATGAGAGAGAACAAGGTGAAGCAGGGGGTTGTGGGAAAAATAGTTTTTTAAGGTCGTCACATGGGCAGAACTATTTCACCAGAGACACTGGCCATAGCTACTAACTAGCTCCCTATTTGATAGAGAAGTGAGTCCCAGCCATCCCGGATATAGCGGGAAAGTTCTAGAATTGGGTCTACATTCTGCAGTCAAGGGTTGTCTGCTGAACATCCCTCATTGCCTCTACAACCTCGGACATCTCCTCTTGCCTCCTACGCACGCCACATAGTTTGCCTTTTTTTCTATTATGTAAAAGTTGGGAGATATGACACTGACAAAGAAATTGATGTGAAAAATTAGTCAGTGAGTATCTGAAGACACGGCTGTCTACTTTGGAGGGGTTCTTGGACTATTGGACTATAGGGAGTTTGGAAAAAATTATAAATTCTGGAATAACTCTTCCTAGTGTCTAGTACCTGTATCGAGCCTTGAGCTCTGGACATTTCAGGAATGTCCACAAGCAGTGTCGGACTGGCCTTACGGGGTATCGGGGAAAATATCAGTGGGCCCTTGCTGTGGATGAGAGATAGAGGAAATTAAAAGCGCAGGCAGAGTATGTGCAGGGGTGCGCGCATGCGTAGTTTAGGCTGGTTTCACATTTGCGTTTTTTGCCCCTGCGTTTTAGCGCAAAAAAAGCATGCGTTTATACACTGCATACACTTTATGCAGTATTAGCCCTCTGTGTCTGTACTGCTACATACTTAGGCAGGTAACTGGTTCATGCAGCTTTACATGAACACCTGAGCCTTACACTATAGCTGGTCCGAATAACTAAAGCAATTGTTACCATCCACCTCTCGTGTCTCCCCTTTTCCCCATAGTTTGTAAGCTTGCGAGCAGGGCCCTCACTCCTCCTGGTATCTGTTTTGAACTGTATTTCTGTTATGCTGTAATGTCTATTGTCTGTACAAGTCCCCTCTATAATTTGTAAATTGCTGCGGAATATGTTGGCGCTATATAAATAAAATTATTATTATTATTATTATGCGGTTTTTTTTCTATACTTAACATTAAAAACGCATGCTTTTTTGCATGCGCTTTGCCGCGTTTTGACGACGCATGCGTCGTTTCTATGCTTGCGTTTTGTTGCGGAAATGCAACCTGTAGTAATTTCTAGCGGCTTTTTTTGCGGCAAAAAAAGTATTGCTGTCTATGTAAACGCATGCGTTTTTAAGCACATGCGTTTGCATGCGTTTTTAAACGCATGCGTTTCAATAGAAAAACACAAGAATACACACTGATAAGCCACCCCCCAACCCTAACCCTAACCCTAGGGATCCTAACCCTAGGGATCATAACCCTAACCCTCACCCTAACCCTAGGGTTAGGGTTAGGATCCCTAGTAACCCTAGGGATCCTAACCCTAACCCTAGGGATCCTAACCCTAACCTTAGGGATCCTAACCCTAACCCTAACCCTACATTTGACCTCTGTCATTGCCAAAAAAGGATATGTAACAAAATATTGAGATGAACTTTTGTTAATGACCAAATAAGGGTTAGGGTTAGGATCCCTAGGGTTAGGGTTAGGATCCCTAGGGTTAGGGTTAGGGTTAGGATCCCTAGGGTTAGGGCTAGAATCCCTAGGGTTAGGGTTAGGTTTAGGGTTAGGGTTAGGATCCCTAGAGTTAGGGTTAGGATCCCTAGGGTTAGGGTTAGGGTTAGGATCCCTAGGGTTAGGGTTAGGATCCCTAGGGTTACTAGTGATCCTAACCCTAACCCTAGCTATTTCTGTTTATAGTGGGTTTTCTAGTTGATTTTGATGATTGGCATCTGTCACACACTTCTCATCATGCGTTTCAAAAACTCAAACGCAGGAAAAAACGCATGTAAACGCGTCAAAACGCCGCGTTTTTTTACCACATGCAAAAACGCATGCGTCTAAAAAACGCAGCGTTTGCACGCGTTTACATGCGTTTTTTGCACCACATGCATTTGCGTTAAAAACGCTGCATTTTTTAACGCAAATGTGAAACTAGCCTTACCTGAGCCGCCGCATCGCACGTTACGAAGAACGCTGACATCAGTGTGTATGACGTACATCACTGTCATGGGCCGCCTGCGACTGGTGCACTCACGTCACCTTCCAGTAGGTAGGCGGTTATTGTAACATGAGCACGTCTGATCTGCAAGAAGAGAGCAGCGCAGGAGCGCCGGCAGGTAAGAGGAATCTTTTTTTTGTTCTTATGTGGATGCGACATGACGCGAGGGCCAAGGCAAGGGACATATCGGGCCAGAAAGGACACATAGGGCAAGAATGGATATGTGGGCATCAGGATGGACACATGGGGATCAGGATGTACACTTGAGGACCAGGATGGATATATGGAGGCCAGGATGCACATATGTGGGCTAGGATGGACATATGGGGCTAGTATGGACATATCCAGGATGCACATATGAGGGCCAGGATGGATATATCGGAGCCAGGATGGATATATGGGGGCCAGACTGGACATGGGATATATAGGGGCCAGGCTGGACATGGGACATATGCGGGCCAGGCTAGACAAGGGACATATGGGGGCCAGTCTGGACATGGGATATATGGTGGCCAGGCTGGACATATGAGGGCCAGGCTGGACAAGTGACATATGGGGCCAGGATGGGCATATGGGGGCCATTATGAACAAGGGATGTTAGGGTACATTTTTAACCCCTTAGGGACCAGGGGTATTTCCATTTTTGCGACTCCGTTTATTGCTCCCCTTCTTCCCAGAGCCATAACTCTTTTATTTTTCTGTCAATATGCCCATGTGAGGGCTTGTTTTTTTTGAGGGACGAGTTGTACTTTTGAATGACACCATTGGTTTTACCAAATAGTTTGCTGCAAAACAGGAAAAAAAATTCAAAGTGCAGTGAAATTGCAAAAAAGGTGCAATTCTACAATTTTTTTTTACTATATTCACTATATGCTAAAACTGACCTGTCTTTATGATTCTCCAGGTCATTACGAGTTTGTAGACACCAAACATGTCTAGGTTCTTTTTTATCTAAGTGGTGAAAAAAAATCCAAAGTTTGTAAAAAAAAAAAAAAGTTGATTTTCCAAGACCCATAGTGTCTCCATTTTTTGGGGATTTGGGGACAGGACAGGCCTTTTTTTTTTGCACGCCGAGTTTACATTTTTCTGACACCATGTGGGGGTAGATACAATGTTTTGATCGCCCATTACTGCACATTAATGCAATGTTGCGGTGACCAAAAAAATGTAATTCTAGTGTTTAGATTTTTTCGAGTTACGCCGTTCACCAAATGGACTAATTCTTTTTACAGTGTGGAAAAAAAGGATTTAGTCAGCCACCAATTGTGCCAGTTCTCCCACTTAAAAAATGAGAGAGGCCTATAATTGACATTATAGGTAGACCCAGGGCCGCCATCAGGGCATGACGGCCGTGACTGGCGTATGGGGCCCGGTGAGCAGAGGGGGCCCGCAACGGGCCCCGTCTTATCTGCTCACCGGGCCCCTACCGGCAGCCGCAGGCTGAACCGGGCCCTTAGCGCCGCCGCCGAGTCGCCGACGCCGCTGCAGCTGTTTAAAGCTATTGACGTGCGGGCGCGGGCCCGCACGTCAATAGTTAACAGCCACCAGCCAATCAGAGGCTGTAAGCTGACGTCAGCCGCAGCGTGCGTGCATGTCGCCGGCGTCTGACATCATTGTCAGTCGCCGGCGAGTGCACGCTGCAGCTGCGTGGAGACTTTTTTTTTTTTTTTCTTGAGAGTGGCGATCCGGGGGCCCAGGGAAGGGAAGAACGCTGGACACGGGCAAAAAGCTGGACAGAGATGGGGCAGAGTGCTGGACAGAGATGGGGCAGATGTGCTGGACACAGATGGGGCAGATGTGCTGGACAGAGATGGGGCAGAGTGCTGGACAGAGATGGGGCAGATGTGCTGGACAGAGATGGGGCAGAGTGCTGGACAGAGATGGGGCAGAGTGCTGGACAGAGATGGGGCAGAGTGCTGGACAGAGATGGGGCAGAGTGCTGGACAGAGATGGGGCAGAGTGCTGGACAGAGATGGGGCAGAGTGCTGGACAGAGATGGGGCAGAGTGCAGGACAGAGATGGGGCAGAGTGCAGGACAGAGATGGGGCAGAGTGCTGGACAGAGATGGGGCAGAGTGCTGGACAGAGATGGGGCAGAGTGCTGGACAGAGATGGGGCAGAGTGCTGGACAGAGATGGGGCAGAGTGCTGGACAGAGATGGGGCAGAGTGCAGGACAGAGATGGGGCAGAGTGCAGGACAGAGATGGGGCAGAGTGCTGGACAGAGATGGGACAGAGTGCTGGACAGAGATGGGGCAGAGTGCTGGACAGAGATGGGGCAGAGTGCAGGACAGAGATGGGGCAGAGTGCTGGGCAGGATTGGAAACAGATGGGACAGAGTGCTGGACAGAGATGGGGCAGAGTACTGGACAGAGATGGGGCAGAGTGCTGGACAGAGATGGGGCAGAGTGCTGGACAGAGATGGGGCAGAGTGCTGGACACAGATGGGGCAGATGTGCTGGACACAGATGGGGCAGATGTGCTGGACACAGATGGGGCAGATGTGCTGGACAGAGATGGGGCAGATGTGCTGGACAGAGAGGGGGCAGAGTGCTGGACAGAGATGGGGCAGAGTACTGGACAGAGATGGGGCAGAGTGCTGGACAGAGATGGGGCAGAGTGCTGGACAGAGATGGGGCAGGATTGGAAACAGATGGGGCAGAGTGCTGGACACAGATGGGGCAGAGTGCTGCACACAGATGGGGCAGAGTGCTGGACACAGATGGGGCAGAGTGCTGGACACAGATGGGGCAGATGTGCTGGACACAGATGGGGCAGATGTGCTGGACAGAGATGGGGCAGAGTGCTGGAAACAGATGGGGCAGGATTGGAAACAGATGGGGCAGAATGGAGACAGATGGGGCAGGATTGGAGACAGATGGGGCAGGATGGATACGATGGAGACAGATGGGGCAGGATGGGGAGATCATATGGGGCAGAATGGATACTCATGAGGGCAGGATGGGAGAACATATGGCTGGAGCCTGCAATGAGACACACGTGGGCTAGGATGGCGAATATTACCATAGGGGCTAATTAAGGGATATTATTATTGCAGTGATGTATTTATTTTATTTTTTGAGTATACTGTTTTAAATGGGGGGAGGTCCTGTTACTGTGTAGAGTGATACTATGTCACCTTCTTTATGTGGTGTAATGTAGAAGTTGGGAAAATTAAGTAATGTGTTCTGTAAGTGGAACTTGAGATAACTGTGTTATTTCCTGCAGAGACGAGTCCTGGCTGGATGAAGTGATGGCGGTCTGTGCTGGATGAAAGATGAAGGACTTCACCTAGGGACGTCACTGGTGAGTCAGTGTTAACTATACACTGGCACTATACACTGTATACTATATACAGAGGTCCTGTGTATAATGTCACCGGTGATCACTGTATTATCTATACATTATATACAGAGCTCCTGTGTGTAATGTCACCGGTGATCACTGTATTACCTCTACACAAACACTGCTTACTAATTACAGATCTCCTGTGTATAATGGCACTGGTGGTGATAGTATTGTGGGTTTTTTTTTTATTATTGATCAGTATTGTAGTATTCAGTCATTGGTGGTAATATGTGGTCTGGTCATGGTGTAGCGGTATTTGTTCCTTGTATGTGATATTATTCGATCACTGTGGTGGTAATATGTCATCTGGTCATAGTGCTGTGGTATTTGTTCCTAGTATGTGATATTAAAGTTATGTTTATTTTTTAATGAACTTCCATGCGCCCTCCTGATTTATATGTGATATTATTGGTCATTTTAAAAATTGAAAAATAAATAAAAATATACCTAAATTGTATTGCATATTTTAACAAATATTTAGTAGGTTACAGCAGTGTAGGGCCCGGCCAAAAGTGTCAACCGTGTTATGGTGGCGGCTTAAAAAAGCTTTGGGCCAAAACAAAAGCTGCCGGCTATATTTGTGATCTGGTGATGGGAACTGTTAATGTGTGATAGGTGAGAAGTGGAGATTTTCCAAGAGAGAGCGGTGGGACTGTGGCCAGTTCGAGAGGTGGAGCCTGGAGGTGGGGCTGGGGTGGAGCCTGGGCGGAGTCTCAAGGGGGGCCCCAAAAATTTTGCCAGTATGGGGCCCCGAAATTTCTAGTGGCAGTCCTGGGTAGACCACAACTATCAGAGTCAAAATGAGAAAACAAATCCAGAAAATCACCTTGTCTGATTTGGCAAGATTTATTTTTCTAAATATGGTGGAAAATAAGTATTTGGTTACCTAAAAACATGCAAGAATTCTGGCTCCCATAGACCTGTAGCTTCTTTTTTAAGAGGCTCCTCTGTCCTCCACTCATTACCTGTAGTAATGGCTCCTGTTTGACCTTCTTATCAGTATAAAAGACATCTGTCCACAACCTCCAGCAGTCACACTCCAAACTCCACTATAGTGAAGACCAAAGAGCTGTCAAAGGACACCAGAAACAAAATTGTAGCCCTGCACCAGGCTGGGAAGACTGAATCTGCAATAGGCAACCAGCTTGGTGTGATGAAATCAACTGTTGGAGCAATAATAAGAAAATGGAAGACATAGAAGACCACTGATAATCTCCCTCGATCTGAGACTCCACGCAAGATGTCAACCCGCGGGGTCAAAATGATCACAAGAACTGTGATCAAAAATCCTAGAACCACATGGGGGACCTAGTGAATGACCTGCATAGAGCTGGGACCACCATAACAAAGGCTACCATCAGTAACACACTATGCCACCAGAGACTCAGATCCTGCAGTGCCAGACGTGTCCCCCTGCTTAAGCTAGTACATGTCCGGGCCCGTCTGAAGCTTGCTAGAGAGCAATTGGATTATCCAGAACAGTATTGGGAGAATGTCATATGGTCTGATGAAATCAAAGTAGATCTGTTTGGTAGAAACACCACTCTTCGTGTTTAGAGGAGACAGAATGCTGAGTTGCATCCAAAGAACACCATACCTACTGTGAAGCATGGGGGTGGCAACATCATGCTTTGGGGCTGTTTATCTGCAAAGGGAAAGGTGCAAACCTCCTTCCATCACCAAGGGCATTGAAGATGAAATATGGATGGGTCTTTCAGCATGATAATGATCCCAAGCACACTGCCAGGGCAATGAAGGAGTGGCTTCATAAGACAGGATGTGACAAGACAGGGGTATGCAAAGTCCTGTCCTGGGGGTTCCAAAGCCCTATTGTGGGTATCGGCAGGAGTCCCCGAATTCAGCAGTAACCCATACATATTGAATCACATACAGTAGATAATGAGTGTACATAGTCAGTCACATTGACAGGGGATGGTAAGGTTGGATCAGTGTGAATTTCTGTAATCAGAAGACTTTTCCAACGGTAATGATTACCCAAATAAGAGAATTCCTTATAAATTTGTTTTATTATACCAAATGGCGAGTTGTAATCTCAGGGTAATGATGATGACTGTATGAGTCATTATAGTCCTTCCACAGCATTATTTATAGTTGAAGATTCCTAAATTCTTTATTGCTCATTTTACTATGATTATAAAACACAGTGGTAGAGTGTAATATCACTTCATCAAGTGTGATAACAGAATGAGTGATTCATGTAGTTGGATAGGTGATGTACTGTAGTGATGTAGTGGGGTAGTGGTGACTATTCTTAGCTTTGTCCTTGTGTTACGGCACGTGAGTATTGGTAACTTGTGTCCATACTTACGTCCTTTTTCGTATTTTGCTCTTTGCATTGCTACTGGATGAAATATGGCAAATAAAACAGTCAAAAGTTGGAACACTTCTGTCCCGAGTGTTCCGGGCTTTGCTCCCTTCACCTTGGTCTTCTGCCCTCTGTTGCGCCTCACGTCTGGTTTTGCAGGTTGCCCTTTGTGGCTCAGTGACATCATCTTGCTAGGCCTTTTAATGATCATTAGGACACACACCTGGATCTTAAGACTGAGATTCAAGACTTTGGTTTGGTGTACTCCACTTTCTGTGCACACCATGCTATCGTGCTTCAAATCCCTGCTGACCTCTAATTCATCCACCCTGTTGTTCCCAAGATTCCTGAGTGTGCCATTTCCTTGCACCCCACGTTCTATCTTGCCAGCTGCACCAACGCCCAGGGTCCATGTACCCACCCAGACTCCAGACTCGGGGTTTAGTGGATCCACTTCACAAGTTGAGCTACACAAAAGTGTTGGACTAACCCTCCAAGTACAATGTCCTCTATTAGTCTTCAGCACACTAATGAGCCCAAAAGGTTCTTCAGAAGACAGCTCTTCAGAACCCTCTCCTCTCGTAGAACCAAGAAACTTGAGTCCGATATAATTTTAATATCCATTTCTACCAAATTTGGCGTCACTAGAAGTCTACAATAGAGCTTGATGTGATCCAAACAAATGGTCCAAAGAGGTCAATTATAGTCTGGTTGGGAGATATAATTATTCCAGAACTGGACATACAGTCTTCTCTCTTGTGGACAGTTTTGGGAAGTGGGGTTGTTGTGTAATGACAGTATAATCATGTTGGCTGACGCCACAGCTAGTTTACAAGGTATCCTGACCCATTATGGGTCAAGGATGGAAATACAAAGCTTAATTTCACTACATACCCATCTTATTTTTCCATCTGATACATTATCTTTGTTTTTATCACATTTCCTATTTAGGAAGATCAGGGGATTCTTTTCATCTGTTTAAGGACAAGTATTCCATTCCCAACCTGGCGCCGCACGGAGACCTTGGTAGTATTCGCAGTCCTGGCCCACACCCAACCATGCTATTTGATGTTATATTCTTAATGTGCTCATGCACAATAGAGATAACTAATTTCAACCCATTGATTTCAATGAGATTGACCTACCATCTAATTTGTATGGTGGTGTCTCGACTCTTTTCTGATCTTAGAAGTTATGTTAATTTCAACATGATAAATCATCTGGTAGTGGTGTTGGTGAGGCGGTATCTCCGGTACTGGTGAGGAGGCAGCGGGGTCAGTGCAGGCTGCAGGCTTTCCTAAAGAGGTGGATTTTCAGGTTCCGTCTGAAGGATCTGAATGTGGTTGATAGTTGGACGTGTTGGGGCAAAGAATTCCAGAGGATGGGGGATATTCTGGAGAAGTCTTGGAGGCGATTAGGTGAGGAACGAATGAGTGTGGAGAAGAGAAGGAGGTCTTGGGAGGACCAATTATAAACCATTCAGAAGAATGGTTTATAATATGAGCTTTGTCATCCAAAACCTTTTACAAACAAGCTTAATTTTTCTTTAAGTCCCACATCCGGAGCAGAAGACGCATTTAAAAAACGTGATAACCTTATCCAATAGGAGTCCTTGTAAGGACAGAAAGGAAAATAAGAAGAGATATTAGAGCGTCTGCCAGAGGTTGTAATCATTATGATTTCCCTTATCCTAAATTTCATAGCACAGCTGTTCCTTTCATCCTTTCAGGGTTCCCTAGCAATGTCTGAAGATACATACAATATTTATTATGGTGATCTGTTGAATTTCTCTTAACAAAAAAATAATGCCGTCCACATGAGAGTAGACAGATGTTTAGTTTTCGAATAGTTGCAACCAGGCTCTATATGACCATTAGACTTTCTTAGTCCAATCTGATGGCCTTACTCCAGTCTTTATCTTAGATTTATTGTTGTTGAAATAATGGTGGCCACACATTGAGAGATGATTTGTAAGAGTAAAGAAAGATTAGTCATCATTCAGTGTCAGGCTGAGTTCTGTAAGCCCACCAGAGGAAACTATTATGAGGTGACCAATTTCCATCCATTCATCAATTAAGTTTAATTTGTTATTAAGATCTGCTGGACCTGTTTACAATTTTTGGATGACTTAGTGGGGAAGTCTCAAGTTCTTAAATTGCTTTATTTAGACAGCATAAGAGTAAGCAAGTTTGCAATTGACTTGCTTTTTCTATGAACCTGGGCCTGTAGTGCCTAGCCGAGAGTGCACAGTAGTTACATTCCTTAGAGAGGGGTTAACTCTTAACATCCCAGACTGGTCTATCCAGCCGATTGTTTTCTATACAGCAGTTAGCTGCTCCCCTACCTTCTCCTTCCTGTCATGTTTGAATGCTGTGGCTTGCGAAAGTATTCGCTTCTTTGGCGTTTTTTATTTTGCTGCCTCAATACCTGGAATTTCATTGTTTGTTTGTTTTTTGGAGGATTTGCATCAGCTCAATAAAAGAACATGCCTACAACTGTGAACATTTGGTTTTCTGATTATTATCAAGCAAACAACAAATAGGACAAAATAATTGAAAACTTTAGTGTAGATAACTATTCACTCCTGCTCTAAAGTCACCTATGCTCCTTTTGCAGCAATTTCAGCTGAAAGTTGCTGTGGATAAGTCTTTATGAGTTTTCCACATCTTGCCACTGGGATTTTTGCGAGATTCATCAAGGGAAAACTGTTTCAGCTACTTCAAGTTAGATGGTTCCCTCTGGTGAACAGCAATTATCAAGCCTGACCACAAATTTTCAATTGGATTAAGGTCTGGGCTTTGACTCGGCCACTCCAAAACATTGCCATTTCCCCTTAAACTACTCAATGTTGCTTTTGCAGTATGATTTGGGTCATAGCCTTGTTGGAAGGTGAACATCCATCCCAGTCTCAAATCACTGACAAACTGAAACAGGTTTTGCTCAAGAATATCCCTGTATTTCGCTCCATCCATCTTCCCATTGACTCTGACCATTTTTCCTGTTCCTTCTACAAAAAAAATCTCAACACTATGATGCTGCCACCACCATCTTTCACTGTGGGGATGGTGTTCTTGGGGGTGATGAGCAGTGCTGGTTTGGTGCCAGACATAGTGTTTACCTTAATAGCCAAAAGTTTCAATTTTGGTCTCATCTGACCATAGCACCTTTCTCCATGCATTTGGGAAGTCTCCCACATTTCTTTTGGAAGACTCAAAACGAGCCTTACAATTTTTGTGTGTAAGTAAAGGCTTTCTTCTGTCCACTCTTTCATAAAGGCCACCTCTATGGAGTGTACGGCTTATTGTGGTTGTGTAGACGGATACTCCAGTCTCTAATTGGGAGCTCTGCAGCTCCTTCAGGGTTGTCTTTGGTCTATGTGCTGCATCTCTGATCAATGTCCTGTTTGCCCAGGCTGAGATATCACTTTCTACAAGGAGAAACGTTACCCCTTTTATCCCTGAATTTTAATTAAGTTGGAGATTTACTGTGATGCTTAAAGGAGTTCTCCAGTGAGGATAAGTTGTCAGCTATTCACAGGATTGGTGGTAAATTATAGATCGGTGGGGATCCAGCAACTGTACCCAACGCTGATTGGCCTATTATATTCCTATTATCCCCGTGCAGAATGGACATGTCTTACCGTTGCTTTATACTTACCCTATGTGAGGTTGCCAAGAGCTGCGCCCAGTTTTTTTCAGCAGCCTCATATAGAATGAATGGAGCAGCTGTCAGGTATGCACACCATTCTAAATGGGGATGACCTAGGAAAAAGTTCCACGTTCTGACGATCTGTTCATAGGTGAAATCTAATCTTCAGAAGACAACCCCTCCAAGGCATTGTTCACAAAACTACTACAAGAACTTCCCCAAAAATATCTACTACCATGCAAGTGACTGAAAAAAAAAATAAATTAGTTGAGACATTAACATTGAAGACCACATTTACAGCAGACAGGGAAACCCCTAATGTTTTGCTCCTAGTCAGAAGAGCTGTCTTCAGCTCTTAATCTGTGGAACTCGTGGTCATGGTCAGCCTGACGGGTGTATGGCCCACACAAAACTAACACCAACACCCACCCAGAACCCACTCATTCATGTAGCGTGCCGGGACATGACAGGAAAAGATGAGTGCCTCACTAGCCCCACGCCGCATTACATAATATTCATGCTGTCTCTATTCCTCTACATGTTTCTACTGTCCCCACACAGGAATAGTGCCCAATCATTGTTCACACATGTTAACAGTGCCCCCTCTGTGCCTCCACACAGCAATAGTGCCCTCTATGTGCATCTTCATAGCAGTTGTGACCCCTTTGAGCATCCATACAATAATAGTGTCCAATCTGTGCCCCCACACAATATTAAAAATACTCTTGTGCCCCTACACAGTAATGTATCTGAAGAGGAATAACATCATGACCCAATATCAGCAATCTCATCAATTTCTATGAAGAGGTAAGTTCCGGACTGGACCAAGGAAACCCAGTGGACGTAGTGTATATGGACTTTTCAAAAGGTTTTGATACGGTGCCACACAAAAGGTTGATACATAAAATGAGAATAATGGGGATAGGGGAAAATATGTGTAAGTGGGTTGAGAGCTGGCTCAGGGACAGGAAACAAAGGGTGGTTATTAATGGAGCACACTCGGACTGGGTCACGGTTAGCAGTGGGGTACCACAGGGGTCAGTATTGGGCCCTCTTCTTTTTAATATGTTTATTAATGACCTTGTAGGGGGCATTCAGAGTAGAATTTCAATATTTGCAGATGACACTAAACTCTGCAGGGTAATTAATACAGAGGAGGACAATTTTATATTACAGGATTATTTATGTAAACTAGAAGCTTGGGCTGACAAATGGCAAATGAGCTTTAATGGGGATAAATGTAAGGTCATGCACTTGGGTAGAAGTAATAAGATGTATAACTATGTGCTTAATTCTAAAACTCTGGGCAAAACCAGACCTGAGGTGTATGGGTGGATGACAAACTCACATTTAGTGGCCAGTGTCAGGCAGCTGCTACAAAGGCAAATAAAATAATGGGATGCATTAAAAGAGGCATAGATGCTCATGAGGAGAACATAATTTTACCTCTATATAAGTCACTTGTTCGACCACACTTAAGGTACCTTCACACATAACGATATTGTTAACGATATCGTTGCTTTTTGTGACGTAGCAACGATATCATTAATGAAATCGTTATGTGTGACAGCGACCAACGATCAGGCCCCTGCTGGGAGATCGTTGGTCGCTGAATAAAGTCCAGAACTTTATTTCGTCGCTGGACTCCTGCTGACATCGCTGGATCGGCGTGTGTGACACCGATCCAGCGATGTCTTCACTGGTAACCAGGGTAAACATCGGGTAACTAAGCGCAGGGCCGCGCTTAGTAACCCGATGTTTACCCTGGTTACCATCCTAAAAGTAAAAAAAAACAAACAGTACATACTTACCTACAGCCGTCTGTCCTCCAGCGCTGTGCTCTGCACTCCTCCTGTACTGGCTGTGAGCGTCGGTCAGCCGGAAAGCAGAGCGGTGACGTCACCGCTCTGCTTTCCGGCCGCTGTGCTCACACAGACAGTACAGGAGGAGTGCAGAGAGACGGCCCTGCGCTTAGTTACCCGATGTTTACCCTGGTTACCGACATCGTTGGTCGCTGGAGAGCGGTCTGTGTGACAGCTCTCCAGCGACCAAACAGCGACGCTGCAGCGATCCGGATCGTTGTCGGTATCGCTGCAGCGTCGCTTATTGTGAAGGTACCTTTAGAATACTGTGCACAGTTCTGGTCTCCGGTGTATAAGAAAGACATAGCTGAACTGGAGCGGGTGCAGAGAAGAGCGACCAAGGTTATTAGAGGACTGGGGGGTCTGCAATACCAAGATAGGTTATTATACTTGGGGCTATTTAGTTTGGAAAAACGAAGGCTAAGGGGTGGTCTTATGTTAATGTATAAGTATATGAGGGGACAGTACAAAGACCTTTCTGATGATCTTTTTAATCATAGACCTGAGACAGGGACAAGGGGGCATCCTCTACGTCTGAAGGAAAGAAGGTTTAGGCATAATAACAGACGCGGGTTCTTTACTGTAAGAGCAGTGAGACTATGGAACTCTCTGCCGTATGATGTTGTAATGAGTGATTCATTACTTAAATTTAAGAGGGGACTGGATGCCTTTCTTGAAAAGTATAATGTTACAGGGTATATATACTAGATTCCTTGATAGGTCGTTGATCCAGGGAACTAGTCTGATTGCCGTATGTGGAGTCGGGAAGGAATTTTCTTCCCCAATGTGGAGCTTACTCTTTGCTACATGTTTTTTTTGCCTTCCTTTGGATCAACATGTTAGGGCATGTTAGGTTACGCTATGGGTTGAACTAGATGGACTTAAAGTCTTCCTTCAACCTTAATAACTACCGTATATACTCGAGTATAAGCCGATATTTTCAGCCCATTTTTTGGGCTGAAAGTCCCCCTCTCGGCTTATACTCAAGTCATACCCAGGGGTCGGCAGGTGAGGGGGAGCAGGGGCTGTCTAATTATACTCACCTACTCCTGGGGCGGTCCCTGGAGGTCCCTGCTTCCCGGCGCCCCAGCTTCTTCCTGTACTGAGCGGTCACATGGTACCGCTCATTACAGTAATGAATATGCTGCTCCACCTCCCATAGGGGTGGAGCCACATATTCATTACTGTAATGAGCGGTAACGGTGACCACTCAATACAGGAAGAAGCTGCGGCGCCGGGGAAGCAGGGACTGTACCGCACCAGGAGCAGGTGAGTATAATGGGGAGGGTAGCGCTGCGCGATATTCACCTGCTCCCCGTTCCGGCGCCGCTCCATCTTCAGCGTCTTCTGCAGTGACGCTCAGGTCAGAGGGCGCGGTGACGTGGTTAGTGCGCGCCCTCTGCCTGAACGTCAGTGCTGAAGACGCTGAAGATGGAGCGACGGAGAGGTGAGTATGTGATTTTTTTTATCGCAGCAACAGCAAATGGGGCAAGTGTCTGTATGGAGCATCATATGGGCCATAACGTTTGTGCAGCACTATATGGGGCAAGTGTCTGTATGGGGCCATAATGAATGTTTGTGCAGCACTATATCGGGCAAGTGTCTGTATGGAGCATCTTATGGGGCCATAATCAACGTTTGTGCAGCATTGTATGGGGCAAATGTCTGTATGGAGTATCTTATGGGGCTATAATAAACGTTTGTGCAGCACTATATGGGGCAAGTGTCTGTATGGGGCCACAATCAACGTTTGTGCAGCACTATATGGGGCAAGTGTCTGTATGGAGCCATAATCAACGTTTGTGCAGCACTATATGGGGCAAGTGTCTGTATGGAGCATCTTATGGGGCCATAATCAACGTTTGTGCAGCATTGTATGGGGAAAATGTCTGTATGGAGTATCTTATGGGGCCATAATAAACGTTTGTGCAGCACTATATGGGGCAAGTGTCTGTATGGGCCATAATCAACGTTTGTACAGCACTATATGGGGCAAGTGTCTGCATGGAGTATCTTATGGGGCCATAATCAACGTTTGTGCAGCATTGTAAGGGGCAAGTGTCTGAATACAGCATCTTATGGGGCCATAACGTTTGTGCAGCACTATATGGGGCAAATATCTTTATGGAGCATCTTATGGGGCCATAATCAAGGTTTGTGCAGCATTATATGGGGCAAATATCTTTATGGAGCATCTTATGGGGCCATTATTAACCTTTATGCAGGATTATATGGGGCTTATTTTAATATGGAGCATCTTATGGGGCCCATCATGAACTGTATGGAGCATTATATGGGGCTCCTGATTCAATATGGATATTCAAAAACACTTAACCTACTGATGTCTACTTTTGTCCCTCCTGATACTGACCCTGCTGTGTTTGATGATCTTTGCCTCAGGCCTGCTCCTCCAGCCACCAACATCTCCATGGATGCAACCCAGGAGACACTGTTGTAAATCCATATCCTTAGCTAGGGGTTAATGGTGAAGGCCTATCTTCTCCTTGTAATAAGTTTCTACTTGACAGCTCTTACAAGCAGGAGGCAGGGGAAACAGATGAAACAACAATTACATAAAATACACTGAAACTGCAGTGTGAAGCTGCATAAAGCTGCATCATCAGTTTTCTAATGGAAAAATGCTAAATGACTGACTGTATTTTTTTTACCAATTTTCAAAGTGGACCCTCTCCAAAAGTCTACTCAAAAAACTCAGATTCCATATACCCATTTGTTTTCTTCATTTTTTACCTACCCAATAGCCTGGTAAAGGCTGGGTACAATGGGTTGTAGAAAATATTATTTGAGAGTACGTACAAGTGCTTCTTACTAAATAAAAATACCATCAACAAGTGAATTTAGTTCAGTTCTTCAATACCAAAAAGTGAAACTCATATATTATATATAGTCATTACAGAGTGATCTATTTCACGTGTTTATTTCTGTTAATGTTGATGATTATGGCTTACAGCCAATGAAAACCCAAAAGTCATTATGTCAGTAGATTAGAATACTTTATAACACCAGCTTGAAAAATGATTTTAATATCCGAAATGTTGGTCTACTGAAATGTATGTTCAGTAAATGGACTCAATACTTGGTTAGGGCTCCTTTTGCACCAATTAATGCATCAATGTGGCGTGGCATGGAGGCGATCAGCCTGTGGCACTGCTGAGGGGTTATGGAAGCCAAGGTTGCTTTGATGGCAGCCTTCAGCTCGTCTGCATTGTTGGCTCTGGTGTCTCTCATCTTCCTCTTGACAATACTCCATAGATTCTCAATGGGGTTAAGGTCAGGCGAGTTTGCTGCCAATCAAGCCCAGTGATACTGTTGTTTGTAAACCAGGTATTGGTACTTTTGGCAGTGTGGACAGGGGCCAAGTCCTGCTGGAGAATGACGTTTCCATCTCCAAAAAGCTTGTCAGCAGAGGGAAGCATGAAATGGTCTAAAATTTCATGGTAGACGGCTGCGCTGACTTTGGTCTTGATAAAACCCAGTGGACCTACACCAGCAGATGACATGGCTCCCCAAACCATCACTGATTGTGAACACTTCACACTAGACCTCCAGCAGCTTGGATTGTGGCCTCCACTCTTCCTCCAGACTCTGGGACCTTGATTTCCAAATGAAATGCAAAATTTAATTTCATCTGAAAACAACACCTTGGACAACTGAGCAACAGTCCAGTTCTTTTTCTCCTTGGCCCAGGTGAGACACTTCTAGCATTGTCTATTGGTCATGAATGTCCTGGATACCTCTGTGTGTGTTGGCTCTTGAAGCCATGACCCCAGCAGCAGTCCACTCCTTGTGAATCTCCACCAAATTTTTGAATGGCCTTTTCTTTACAATCATTTCAAGGCTGCGGTTATCCCGGTTGCACCTTTTTCTACCACACTTTTTCCTTCCACTCCACTTTCCATAAATATACTTGGATACAGCACTCTGTGACCAGCCGGCTTCTTAAGCAATGACCTTTTGTGGCTTCCCCTCCTTGTGGAGTGTGTCAATGACTGCGTTCTGGACATCTGTCACGTCAGCAGTCTTCCCCATGATTGTGGAGCTACTGACACAGACTAAGGGACCTTTCTAAATGCTTAGGAGGCCTTTGCAGGTGTCTTTAGTTAATTATTCTAATTTAATGAGATGACTTTTGGGTTTTCATTGGCTGTAAGTTATAATCATCAACATTAACAAAAATAAACACTTGAAATAGATCACTCTGTGTATAATAACTCTATATAATATTTGAGTTTCACTTTTTGTATTGAAGAACTGAAATAAATTAACTTTTTAATGATATTCTAATTTAGTGAGAAGCACTTGTATGTACAGTCATGGCCAAAAGTATTGATACCCCTGCAATTCTGTCAGATAATACTCAGTTTCTTCCTGAAAATGATTGCAATAACAAATTCTTTGGTATTATTATCTTCATTTAATTTGTCTTAAATGAAAAAACACAAAAGAGAATGAAGCAAAAAGCAAAACATTGATCATTTCACACAAAACTCCAAAAATGGGCCAGACAAAAGTATTGGCACCCTCAGCCTAATACTTGGTTGCACAACCTTTAGCCAAAATAACTGCGACCAACCGCTTCCGGTAACCATCAATGAGTTTCTTACAATGCTCTGCTGGAATTTTAGACCATTCTTCTTTGGCAAACTGCTCCAGGTCCCCGCTATTTGAAGGGTGCCTTCTCCAAACTGCCATTTTTAGATCTCTCCACAGGTGTTCTATGGGATTCAGGTCTGGACTCATTGCTGGCCACCTTAGAAGTCTCCAGTGCTTTCTCTCAAACCATTTTCTAGTGCTTTTTGAAGTGTGTTTTGGGTCATTGTCCTGCTGGAAGACCCATGACCTCTGAAGGAGACCCAGCTTTCTCACACTGGGCCCTACATTATGCTGCAAAATTTGTTGGTAGTCTTCAGACTTCATAATGCCATGCACACGGTCAAGCAGTCCAGTGCCAGAGGCAGCAAAGCAACCCCAAAACATCAGGGAACCTCTGCCATGTTTGACTGTAGGGACCGTGTTCTTTTCTTTGAATGCCTCTTTTTTTCTCCTGTAAACTCTATGTTGATGCCTTTGCCCAAAAAGCTCTACTTTTGTCTCATCTGACCAGAGAACATTCTTCCAAAACGTTTTAGGCTTTTTCAGGTAAGTTTTGGCAAACTCCAGCCTGGCTTTATGTCCCGGGGTAAGAAGTGGGGTCTTCCTGGGTCTCCTACCATACAGTCCCTTTTCATTCAGACGCCGACGGATAGTACGGGCTGACACTGTTCTACCCTCGGACTGCAGGGCAGCTTGAACTTGTTTGGATGTTAGTCGAGGTTCTTTATCCAACATCCGCACAATCTTGCGTTGAAATCTCTTGTCAATTTTTCTTCTCCGTCCACATCTAGGGAGGTTAGCCACAGTGCCATGGGCTTTACACTTCTTGATCACACTGGGCACGGTAGACACAGGAACATTCAGGTCTTTGGAGATGGACTTGTAGCCTTGAGATTGCTCATGCTTCCTCACAATTTGGTTTCTCAATTCCTCAGACACTTCTTTGGTCTTCTTTCTTTTCTCCATGCTCAATGTGGTACACACAAGGACGCAGGACAGAGGTTGAGTCAACTTTAATCCATGTCAACTGGCTGCAAGTGTGATTTAGTTATTGCTAACACCTGTTAGGTGCCACAGGTAAGTTACAGGTGCTGTTAATTACACTAATTAGAGAAGCATCACATGATTTCTCGAACAGTGCCAATACTTTTGTCCACCCCCTTTTTTATGTTTGGTGTGGAATTATATCCAATTTGGCTTTAGGACAATTCTTTTTGTGTTTTTTCATTTAAGACAAATTAAATGAAGATAATAATACCAAAGAATTTGTGATTGCAATCATTTTCAGGATGAAACTTAGTATTATCTGACAGAATTGCAGAGGTGTCAATACTTTTGGCCATGACTGTATATCTTCTGAAATGTTACTGAAATGATAACAACATAGTCATGTGTATAGGTAAATTGTGAAGGGGAGCACACCTGGGCAAAATATATTCTAATAGGTTTCAGCCTTGAGATAACAATCATTTCAACTATGTTAGTCCTTTAGGTAATTTTTTTTATATACACTAGCCTAGGCGGGTATCAGTATCTTAGTGGGAGCTTAACCCCTCTGTGACCTTAGACGTACTATCCCGTCGAGGTGCCCTGGGCTTATCTGACCCTGGACGGGATAGTACGTCATAGCCGATCGGCCGCGCTCACGGGGGGAGCGCGGCCGATCGCGGCCGGGTGTCAGCTGCTTATCGCAGCTGACATCCGGCACTATGTGCCAGGAGCGGTCACGGACCGCCCCCGGCACATTAACCCCTGGCACACCGCGATCAAAGATGATCGCGATGTGCCGGCGGTGCAGGGAAGCACCGCGCAGGGAGGGGGCTCCCTGCGGGCTTCCCTGAGCCCCCCGCAGCAACGCGATGTGATCGCGTTGCTGCGAGGGTCTCCTCACCTCCCTCCCTGCTCGAGCCCCGGATCCAAGATGGCCGCGGCTCCGGGTCCTGCAGGGAGGGAGGTGGCTTCACAGAGCCTGCTCAGAGCAGGCACTGTGAAGGCTGCAGCGCTGCATGTCAGATCAGTGATCTGACAGAGTGCTGTGCAAACTGTCAGATCACTGATCTGTGATGTCCCCCCCTGGGACAAAGTAAAAAAGTAAAAAAAAAATATTCCAAAATAATGAAAAAAAAAAAAATATTATTCCCATAAATACATTTCTTTATCTAAATAAAAAAAAAAAACCAATAAAAGTACACATATTTAGTATCGCCGCGTCCGTAATGACCCGACCTATAAAACTGTCCCACTAGTTAACCCCTTCAGTAAACACCGTAAGAAAAAAAAAAAAAAAACGAGGCAAAAAACAACGCTTTATTATCATACCGCCAAACAAAAAGTGGAATAACACGCGATCAAAAGGACAGATATAAATAACCATGGTACCGCTGAAAGCGTCATTTTGTCCCGCAAAAAAAGAGCTGCCATACAGCATCATCAGCAAAAAAATAAAAAAGTTATAGTCCTGAGAATAAAGCGATGCAAAAATAATTATTTTTTCTGTAAAATAGTTTTTATCGTATAAAAGCACCAAACCATAAAAAAATGATATAAATGAGGTATCGCTGTAATCGTACTGACCCGAAGAATAAAACTGATTTATCAATTTTACCAAACGCGGAACGGTATAAACGCCTCCCCCAATAGAAATTCATGAATAGCTGGCTTTTGGTCATTCTTCCTCACAAAAATCGGAATAAAAAGCGATAAAAAAATGTCACGTGCCCAAAAATGTTTTCAATAAAAACGTCAACTCGTCCCGCAAAAAACAAGACCTCACATGACTCTGTGGACCAAAATATGGAAAAATTATAGCTCTCAAAATGTGGTATTGCAAAAAATATTTTTTGCAATAAAAAGGGTCTTTCAGTGTGTGACGGCTGCCAATCATAAAAATCCGCTAAAAAACTCGCTATAAAAGTAAATCAAACCCCCCTTCATCACCTCCTTAGTTAGGGAAAAATAAAAAAAAATGTATTTATTTCCATTTTCCCATTAGGGCTAGGGTTAGGGCTAGGGTTAGGGCTAGGGCTAGGGTTAGGGCTAGGGTTAGGGCTAGGGTTAGGGCTAGGGTTAGGGCTAGGGTTAGGGCTAGGACTAGGGTTAGGGTTAGGGCTAGGGTTAGGGCTAGGGTTAGGGCTAGGGCTAGGGTTAGGGCTAGGGTTAGGGCTAGGGTTAGGGTTAGGGCTAGGGTTAGGGCTAGGGTTAGGGCTAGGGTTAGGGTTAGGGTTAGGGCTAGGGTTAGGGCTAGGGTTAGGGCTAGGGTTAGGGTTAGGGCTAGGGTTAGGGCTAGGGTTAGGGTTAGGGTTGGGGCTACAGTTAGGGTTGGGGCTAAAGTTAGGGTTAGGGTTTAGATTACATTTACAGTTGGGAATAGGGTTGGGATTAGGGTTAGGGGTGTGTCAGGGTTAGAGGTGTGGTTACGGTTACCGTTGGAATTAGGGTTAGGGGTGTGTTTAGATTAGGGTTTCAGTTATAATTGGGGGGTTTCCACTGTTTCGGCACATCAGGGGCTCTCCAAACACGACATGGCGTCCGATCTCAATTCCAGCCAATTCTGCGTTGAAAAAGTAAAACAGTGCTCCTTCCCTTCCGAGCTCTCCTGTGTGCCCAAACAGGAGTTTACCCCAACATATGGGGTATCAGCGTACTCAGGACAAATTGGACAACAACTTTTGTGGACCAATTTCTCCTGTTACCCTTGGGAAAATACAAAACTGGGGGCTAAAAAATAATTTTTGTGGGAAAACAAAAAGATTTTTTATTTTCACGGCTCTGCGTTATAAACTGTAGTGAAACACTTGGGGGTTCAAAGTTCTCACAACACATCTAGATAAGTTCATTGAGGGGTCTAGTTTCCAATATGGGGTCACTTGTGGGGGGTTTCTACTGTTTAGGTACATTAGGGGCTCTGCAAACGCAATGTGACGCCTGCAGACCAATCCATCTAAGTCTGCATTCCAAATGATGCTCCTTCCCTTCCGAGCCCTCCCATGCGCCCAAACGGTGGTTCCCCCCCACATATCGGGTATCAGCGTACTCAGGACAAATTGGACAACAACATTTAGGGTCCAATTTCTCCTGCTAACCTTGGAAAAATACAAAACTAGGGGCTAAAATATAATTTTTGTGGAAAAAAAAATATTTTTTATTTGCATGGCTCTGCGTTATAAACTGTAGTGAAATACTTGGGGTTCAAAGCTCTCACAACACATCAAGATGAGTTCCTTAGGGGGTCTACTTTCCAAAATGGTGTCACTTGTGGGGGGTTTCTACTGTTTAGGTACATTAGGGGCTCTGCAAACGCAATGTGACGCCTGCAGACGATTCCATCTAAGTCTGCATTCCAAATGGCGCTCCTTCCCTTCCGAACCCTCCCATGCACCCAAACGGTGGTTCCCCCCCACATATGGGGTATCAGCGTACTCAGGACAAATTGGACAACAACTTTTGGGGTCCAATTTCTCCTGTTACCCTAGGGAAAATACAAAACTGGGGGCTAAAAAATAATTTTTGTGGGAAAAAAATTTTGTTTTATTTTTATGGCTCTGCATTATAAACTTCTGTGAAGCCCTTGGTGGGTCAAAGTGCTCACCACACATCCAGATAAGTTCCTTAGGGGGTCTACTTTCCAAAATGGTGTCACTTGTGGGGGGTTTCAATGTTTAGGCACATCAGTGGCTCTCCAAACGCAACATGGCGTCCCATCTCAATTCCTGTCAATTTTGCATTGAAAAGTCAAACGGCGCTCCTTCCCTTCCGAGCTCTCCCATGCGCCCAAACAGTGGTTTACTGCCACATATGGGGTATCAGCGTACTCGGGACAAATTGGACAACAACTTTTGAGGTCCAATTTCTTCTCTTACCCTTGGAAAAATAAAAAATTGGGGGCAAAAATATAATTTTTGTGAAAAAATATGATTTTTTATTTTTACGGTTCTGCATTATAAACTTCTGTGAAGCACTTGGTGGGTCAAAGTGCTCACCACACATCCAGATAAGTTCCTTAGGGGGTCTACTTTCCAAAATGGTGTCACTTGTGGGGGGTTTCAATGTTTAGGCACATCAGTGGCTCTCCAAACGCAACATGGCGTCCCATCTCAATTCCTGTCAATTTTGCATTGAAAAGTCAAACGGCGCTCCTTCCCTTCCGAGCTCTCCCATGCGCCCAAACAGTGGTTTACTGCCACATATGGGGTATCAGCGTACTCGGGACAAATTGGACAACAACTTTTGAGGTCCAATTTCTTCTCTTACCCTTGGAAAAATAAAAAATTGGGGGCAAAAATATAATTTTTGTGAAAAAATATGATTTTTTATTTTTACGGTTCTGCATTATAAACTTCTGTGAAGCACTTGGTGGGTCAAAGTGCTCACCACACCTCTAGATAAGTTCCTTAGGGGGTCTACTTTCCAAAATGGTGTCACTTGTGGGGGGTTTCAATGTTTAGGCATATCAGTGGCTCTCCAAACGCAACATGGCGTCCCATCTCAATTCCTGTCAATTTTGCATTGAAAAGTCAAACGGCGCTCCTTCCCTTCCGAGCTCTCCCATGCGCCCAAACAGTGGTTTACTGCCACATATGGGGTATCAGCGTACTCGGGACAAATTGGACAACAACTTTTGATGTCCAATTTCTTCTCTTACCCTTGGAAAAATAAAAAATTGGGGGCAAAAATATAATTTTTGTGAAAAAATATGATTTTTTATTTTTACGGTTCTGCATTATAAACTTCTGTGAAGCACTTGGTGGGTCAAAGTGCTCACCACACATCCAGATAAGTTCCTTAGGGGGTCTACTTTCCAAAATGGTGTCACTTGTGGGGGGTTTCAATGTTTAGGCACATCAGTGGCTCTCCAAACGCAACATGGCGTCCCATCTCAATTTCTGTCAATTTTGCATTGAAAAGTCAAACTGCACTCCTTCCCTTCCGAGCTCTCCCATGCGCCCAAACAGTGGTTTACTGCCACATATGAGGTATCAGCGTACTCAGGACAAATTGGACAACAACTTTTGAGGTCCAATTTCTTCTCTTACCCTTGGAAAAATAAAAAATTGGGGGCAAAAATATAATTTTTGTGAAAAAATATGATTTTTTATTTTTACGGTTCTGCATTATAAACTTCTGTGAAGCACTTGGTGGGTCAAAGTGCTCACCACACATCCAGATAAGTTCCTTAGGGGGTCTACTTTCCAAAATGGTGTCACTTGTGGGGGGTTTCAATGTTTAGGCACATCAGTGGCTCTCCAAACGCAACATGGCGTCCCATCTCAATTCCTGTCAATTTTGCATTGAAAAGTCAAATAGCGCTCCTTCCCTTCCGAGCTCTCCCATGCGCCCAAACAGTGGTTTACTGCCACATATGGGGTATCAGCGTACTCAGGACAAATTGGACAACAACTTTTTGGGTCCAATTTCTCCTGTTACCCTTGGTAAAATAAAACAAATTGGAGCTGAAGTAAATTTTTTGTGTAAAAAAGTTAAATGTTCATTTTTATTTAAACATTCCAAAAATTCCTATTAAACACCTGAAGGGTTAATAAACTTCTTGAATGTGGTTTTGAGCACCTTGAGGGGTGCAGTTTTTAGAATGGTGTCACACTTGGGCATTTTCTATTATATAGACCCCTCAAAATGACTTCAAATGAGACGTGGTCCCTAAAAAAAAATGGTGTTGTAAAAATGAGAAATTGCTGGTCAACTTTTAACCCTTATAACTCCCTAACAAAAAAAAAAATTGGTTCCAAAATTATGCTGATGTAAAGGAGACATGTGGGAAATGTTACTTATTAAGTATTTTGTGTGACATATCTCTGTGATTTAATTGCATAAAAATTCAAAGTTTGAAAATTGCGAAATTTTCTAAATTTTCGCCAAATTTCCGTTTTTTTCACAAATAAACGCAGGTACTATCAAAGAAATTTTACCACTATCATGAAGTACAATATGTCACGAGAAAACAGTGTCAGAATCACCAGGATCCGTTGAAGCGTTTCGGAGTTATAACCTCATAAAGGGACAGTGGTCAGAATTGTAAAAATTGGCCTGGTCATTAACGTGCAAACCACCCTTGGGGGTAAAGGGGTTAAAGAAAAAGCATAGACAAAGTTCATTCTTTTGGGGTGTATGTTTTAAGCTATTTGAGGCATATCTTATAATGTCTCTTTTAAGAGATTTTTTAAGGGTTTTATGTAATTTTGGTATATGGACTGCTGAGTTAAAGAGCTAAAAAATACCAAATAAGCAAAATAAGCAGTAAAGGTTCTCATCATAGATAGAGATGAGCAAAACCAAATTTATTAGAACCTGTCAGCAGAATTTTGCAAAGTAAACTACAGGCATTGTCATGTTGATGCTGTTACACTGATTAAAATCTCTGTCTCTCTCTGTGTTTGTCTCTCCGTCTCGATGATGATGATGATGATGATGAACATGCTCATGCTTCAAGATGGGCCTGCGGGCAGGTCTTTTCTTTGAGCTTTGTCATAGTGCACCAAGATAAGACCCTGTCCACAGGCCGGCCCCAAAGCACAATCATAGCACTAAATGAAAACTTCAAAGATGATACAAGAACCACAAGACGGATTTCTTCATCACATGTATAATTTTAACCAGTGTAACAACATCAACATGACAATGTCTGTAGTTTACCTATGTAAAATCCTTCTGACAAGTTCTCTTTAAAGATAGAGAGAGAATTTTTTTCCAGATCCAAAGCTTGGGTGTCCATTGTTTTCAATGGGGTTCTGGTTCAAGTTTGGGTACAGATGCAGTAACGGTTGGAGACAGAACAAGGGTTAACAGGGGGATTTAATAAAACAGCCTTACTCCACACAGGGAGAGGGTAAATGAGGGGGATAAGGATAATAAAACTGTCTGGTGGACGTAGGTATAGCAGGGGCAATGAAGGGTTGAGGTTAATACAAAGGTATCAAACTTATCAGTCCGGCGATGTTGATGATCAGTCTCTGTTCCGGCCTGAACGCTTGAAGAATCTGGCGGCGTCCTGGTCTGAGATGAGTCCTGGGTTCTGGTGTCATTGGGGGTCCTAGAGTATCCTTTCGCGGGTCCTGGTTCCACGATGGGTCATGCTTGGAGAGAGGACAGTCCTTTCTTTTTAAGAGCCGGCAGAACACTAATATGACGGCCGCACTCAGATAACGGCTGGGATGTTGAGTCTCAAACTGCGACCCCTGTGGTCTGGTCGTGGGGAAGGCTCACTCACACTCAGGGACACTGCGGGAGTGGATGTCAGGGATATCAGGAAACTCTTCCTACAGTCTCCGTTAAGTCTCCCCGTAGGTCTCTCTTACTTGAGCCTACTTTGTCCTGACTGTACAGCGCGGGAGGGCTCTCACTCTGCCTCCGCACACTGCAGATTCCCGCCTACCGGGTCCCTGTTCCTGTGCACTGTCCCCCTTTTATACCCTTCACGCCCCCTGATCTCAAGTTCAAAGGTCCTGGGCACTAAACTCTCCCCTCTACAATTTGGGTGACAGCACCGTTGGTTCTCGACTCGTCCCGGACAAGGCACGCTGAGCCTGGCTCTCCTCCTTACATCAGTAGCCAGGTTACTGTAATAAGAGGTTACAGGGTAATAAGAGGATCAGGAGCCGGGTTACTGTAATAAGAGGTTACAGGGTAATAAGAGGATCAGGAGCCGGGTTACTGTAATATGAGGTTACAGGGGTAATAGGAGGATCAGGAGCCCGGTTACTGTAATAAGAGGGTACAGGGGTAATAAGAGGATCAGGAGCCGGGTTACTGTAATAAGAGGTTACAGGGGTAATAAGAGGATCAGGAGCCGGGACTGTAATAAGAGGTTACAGGGTAATAAGAGGATCAGGAGCCGGGACTGTAATAAGAGGTTACAGGGTAATAAGAGGATCAGGAGCCGGGTTACTATAATAAGAGGTTACAGGGTAATAAGAGGATCAGGAGCCGGGACTGTAATAAGAGGTTACAGGGTAATAAGAGGATCAGGAGCCGGGTTACTGTAATAAGAGGTTACAGGGTAATAAGAGGATCTGGAGCCGGGTTACTGTAATAAGAGGTTACAGGGGTAATAAGAGGATCAGGAGCCGGGTTACTGTAATAAGAGGTTACAGGGGTAATAAGAGGATCAGGAGCCGGGTTACTGTAATAAGAGGGTACAGGGGTAATAAGAAGATCAGGAGCCGGGTTACTGTAATAAGAGGTTACAGGGGTAATAAGAGGATCAGGAGCCGGGACTGTAATAAGAGGTTACAGGGTAATAAGAGGATCAGGAGCCGGGACTGTAATAAGATGTTACAGGGTAATAAGAGGATCAGGAGCCGGGTTACTGTAATAAGAGGTTACAGGGGTAATAAGAGGGTCAGGAGCCGGGTTACTGTAATAAGAGGTTACAGGGTAATAAGAGGATCAGGAGCCGGGTTACTGTAATAAGAGGTTACAGGGGTAATAAGAGGATCAGGAGCCGGGTTACTGTAATATGAGGTTACAGGGGTAATAGGAGGATCAGGAGCCGGGTTACTGTAATAAGAGGGTACAGGGGTAATAAGAGGATCAGGAGCCGGGTTACTGTAATAAGAGGTTACAGGGGTAATAAGAGGATCAGGAGCCGGGACTGTAATAAGAGGTTACAGGGTAATAAGAGGATCAGGAGCCGGGACTGTAATAAGAGGTTACAGGGTAATAAGAGGATCAGGAGCCGGGTTACTATAATAAGAGGTTACAGGGTAATAAGAGGATCAGGAGCCGGGACTGTAATAAGAGGTTACAGGGTAATAAGAGGATCAGGAGCCGGGTTACTGTAATAAGAGGTTACAGGGTAATAAGAGGATCAGGAGCCGGGTTACTGTAATAAGAGGTTACAGGGTAATAAGAGGATCAGGAGCCGGGTTACTGTAATAAGAGGTTACAGGGGTAATAAGAGGATCAGGAGCCGGGTTACTGTAATAAGAGGGTACAGGGGTAATAAGAGGATCAGGAGCCGGGTAACTGTAATAAGAGGTTACAGGGTAATAAGAGGATCAGGAGCCGGGTTACTGTAATAAGAGGTTACAGGGGTAATAAGAGGATCAGGAGCCGGGTTACTGTAATAAGAGGGTACAGGGGTAATAAGAAGATCAGGAGCCGGGTTACTGTAATAAGAGGTTACAGGGGTAATAAGAGGATCAGGAGCAGGGACTGTAATAAGAGGTTACAGGGTAATAAGAGGATCAGGAGCCTGGTTACTATAATAAGAGGTTACAGGGGTAATAAGAGGATCAGGAGCCGGGTTACTGTAATAAGAGGGTACAGGGGTAATAAGAGGATCAGGAGCCGGGTTACTGTAATAAGAGGTTACAGGGTAATAAGAGGATCAGGAGCCGGGTTACTGTAATAAGAGGTTACAGGGTAATAAGAGGATCAGGAGTCGGGTTACTGTAATAAGAGGTTACAGGGGTAATAAGAGGATCAGGAGCCGGGTTACTGTAATAAGAGGTTACAGGGCAATAAGAGGATCAGGAGCCGGGTTACTGTAATAAGAGGTTACAGGGGTAATAAGAGGATCAGGAGCCTGGTTACTATAATAAGAGGTTACAGGGGTAATAAGAGGATCAGGAGCCGGGTTACTGTAATAAGAGGGTACAGGGGTAATAAGAGGATCAGGAGCCGGGTTACTGTAATAAGAGGTTACAGGGTAATAAGAGGATCAGGAGCCGGGTTACTGTAATAAGAGGTTACAGGGTAATAAGAGGATCAGGAGTCGGGTTACTGTAATAAGAGGTTACAGGGGTAATAAGAGGATCAGGAGCCGGGTTACTGTAATAAGAGGTTACAGGGCAATAAGAGGATCAGGAGCCGGGTTACTGTAATAAGAGGTTACAGGGGTAATAAGAGGATCAGGAGCCGGGTTACTGTAATAAGAGGTTACAGGGCAATAAGAGGATCAGGAGCCGGGTTACTGTAATAAGAGGCTGTGAGGACGGTTTCGGTAAGTACAGGGGATATATGTAGCTGAGTTATTATTATAAGATGGATTATAACACTTGAAAGTTGCCCATAGATCTTTTCCCCTCAGTGAAGTAAAATAAATAAAGATGTATATAATTCGGCCGTATGGGAAATTCCAGACATATAGTCTCCTTATAAGTCCTGATCTTTATATACAGATATGTATTTGAAGTGTGGATGAGATGGGTGTGTGGGATCTGGAGCTGGAGGTGGCGGTTGGGGCAGGATGTGACTTGTGGTGCGGAGCTGACACTCTGCTCATTTATTCTGTATGTTGGTAGCACATCGCCCTCCTCCTTCGCTGATTAGCTGTCGTTTAGCTCAGTAACTTCTCGTATTTATGATTTCTCGCCCGTCTTTCCCTCCTGCCTCGATTTAACCCCTTCATCGTCTGATCCTATTACGCCCCTTCGCTCCCCACTCCCTATCTTCATTTTTCAGTCCTCCATTCTGGCTTCCTCCCTTCCCCCCACCCTCGTTCCTTCTCTTTCTGCCATCATCAGTCCAAAAAATTCCAAAGTTGGAAAATCTGACACAGTCCTGATATATCTCACTGTATAAATATATATATATTTCATTTTTTTTTTTAATACCAACATGTTGACATCACAGGGAACAGCGCTCTACAATTGGCCACGCGCTGAGCCAATCCCCGGCCCCTCCGCAGACACACAGAGCAGGGAGAATGGGACATTTAAAAAGTTGAAGGGAAGATTTTAAGAGCATCTTCTGAAGGAGCGAGGCTACAGGACAGGTCAACATGGCTGCTGCTCACTTCGTCAGGGGCCCGGCCTATGGACTCAGTGCAGAGGTGAAGAACAAGGTGAGGAGCTCGTCCCAAGAGCATGCGATCAAAATCCAGATGTGTGGAGCGGTCACCACGAGAGACGACTAGTCCTTCCATTATATTTTCATGTCTGATGATGCCACGGACTCGTCGCGAGCACCAGTATCTGTGTCTGACCCGCGGAGCTGACGCTCTGTGTCTATATCTCTGTGTCTGACCCGAGGAGCTGACGCTCTGTGTCTATATCTCTGTGTCTGACCCGCGGAGCTGACGCTCTGTGTCTATATCTCTGTGTCTGACCCGCGGAGCTGACGCTCTGTGTCTACATCTCTGTGTCTGACCCGCGGAGCTGACGCTCTGTGTCTATATCTCTGTGTCTGACCCGAGGAGCTGACGCTCTGTGTCTATATCTCTGTGTCTGACCCGCGGAGCTGACGCTCTGTGTCTATATCTCTGTGTCTGACCCGAGGAGCTGACGCTCTGTGTCTATATCTCTGTGTCTGACCCGAGGAGCTGACGCTCTGTGTCTATATCTCTGTGTCTGACCCGAGGAGCTGACGCTCTGTGTCTATATCTCTGTGTCTGACCCGCGGAGCTGACGCTCTGTGTCTATATCTCTGTGTCTGACCCGAGGAGCTGACGCTCTGTGTCTATATCTCTGTGTCTGACCCGCGGAGCTGACGCTCTGTGTCTATATCTCTGTGTCTGACCCGCGGAGCTGACGCTCTGTGTCTATATCTCTGTGTCTGACCCGCGGAGCTGACGCTCTGTGTCTATATCTCTGTGTCTGACCCGCGGAGCTGACGCTCTGTGTCTATATCTCTGTGTCTGACCCGCGGAGCTGACGCTCTGTGTCTATATCTCTGTGTCTGACCCGCTGAGCTGACGCTCTGTGTCTATATCTCTGTGTCTGACCCGAGGAGCTGACGCTCTGTGTCTATATCTCTGTGTCTGACCTGCGGAGCTGACGCTCTGTGTCTATATCTCTGTGTCTGACCCGCGGAGCTGACGCTCTGTGTCTATATCTCTGTGTCTGACCCGCGGAGCTGACGCTCTGTGTCTATATCTCTGTGTCTGACCCGCGGAGCTGATGCTCTGTGTCTATATCTCTGTGTCTGACCCGCGGAGCTGACGCTCTGTGTCTATATCTCTGTGTCTGACCCGCGGAGCTGACGCTCTGTGTCTATATCTCTGTGTCTGACCCGAGGAGCTGACGCTCTGTGTCTATATCTCTGTGTCTGACCCGCGGAGCTGACGCTCTGTGTCTATATCTCTGTGTCTGACCCGCGGAGCTGACGCTCTGTGTCTATATCTCTGTGTCTGACCCGCGGAGCTGACCCTCCGTATCTCCTGGGTAGTGGTAGATTTTGGATGGGAAGATGTGAAGAGCTGATAGTGTAAGGTTGCCGTCACACTATCAGTATTTGGTCAGTATTTTACCTCAGTATTCGTAGCCAAAACTAGAAGTGGAACAATTAGAGGAAAACTATAATAGAAACACGTCACCACTTCTGTATATATCACTCACTCCTGGTTTTGGCTACAAATACTGAGGTAAAATACTGACCAAATACTGATAGTGTGACGGCGTCCTAAGGGCTTGTGCGCACACGTCTTTCTGAGGCGCAGTAATGTCAAAGCGACTTGCCGTTTATTTGCTCCACATTTTGAGCTTCTTTAAACCTCTTTAGGTTTCGTAAGTTATAAAGGACGGGAGCATTCCATTCTTCTGCGATTTCTATGGTTTTAGACATAGTTAAAAAAATAAACAAAAAAGTCGTTGATGTCTATTAGATGCCGTGTGTACATACTCTTACATGTCGTCCATCAGTCTTCTATTAAATGTCAGTGTCATTATACTGTACCCTGAGTGTCATTATCCTGTACCCCAGTGTCATTATCCTGTACCCCAGTGTCATTATCCTGTACCCCAGTGTCATTATCCTGTACCCCAGTGTCATTATCCTGTACCCCAGTGTCATTATCCTGTACCCCAAGTGTCAGCATCATTATCCTGTACCCCCAGTGTCATTATCCTGTACCCCCAGTGTCATTATCCTGTGCCCCCAGTGTCATTATCCTGTACCCCCAGTGTCATTATCCTGTACCCCCAGTGTCATTATCCTGTACCCCAGTGTCATTATCCTGTACCCCCAGTGTCATTATCCTGTACCCCAAGTGTCATTATCCTGTACCCCCAGTGTCATTATCCTGTACCCCAGTGTCATTATCCTGTACCCCCAGTGTCATTATCCTGTACCCCAGTGTCATTATCCTGTACCCCAGTGTCATTATCCTGTACCCCCAGTGTCATTATCCTGTACCCCCAGTGTCATTATCCTGTACCCCAGTGTCATTATCCTGTACCCCCAGTGTCATTATCCTGTACCCCAGTGTCATTATCCTGTACCCCAGTGTCATTATCCTGTACCCCAGTGTCATTATCCTGTACCCCCAGTGTCATTATCCTGTACCCCAAGTGTCATTATCCTGTACCCCCAGTGTCATTATCCTGTACCCCCAGTGTCATTATCCTGTACCCCCAGTGTCATCATCCTGTACCCCAGTGTCATTATCCTGTACCACAAGTGTCATTATCCTGTACCCCCAGTGTCATTATCCTGTACCCCAAGTGTCATTATCCTGTACCCCCAGTGTCATTATCCTGTACCCCCAGTGTCATTATCCTGTACCCCCAGTGTCATTATCCTGTACCCCAAGTGTCATTATCCTGTACCCCCAGTGTCATTATCCTGTACCCCAAGTGTCATTATCCTGTACCCCCAGTGTCATTATCCTGTACCCCCAGTGTCATTATCCTGTACCCCCAGTGTCATTATCCTGTACCCCCAGTGTCATTATCCTGTACCCCAAGTGTCATTATCCTCTACCCTGGGTGTCATTATCCTGTACCCCAAGTGTCATTATCCTGTACCCCAAGTGTCATTATCCTGTACCCCAAGTGTCATTATCCTGTACCCCAAGTGTCATTATCCTCTACCCCAAGTGTCATTATCCTGTACCCCAGTGTCATTATCCTGTACCCCAGTGTCATTATCCTGTACCCCAGTGTCATCATCCTGTACCCCCAGTGTCATTATCCTGTACCCCCAGTGTCATTATCCTGTACCCCCAGTGTCATTATTCTCTACCCCCAGTGTCATTATCCTGTACCCCCAGTGTCATTATCCTGTACCCCCAGTGTCATTATCCTGTACCCCGAGTGAAGGTGTCATTATCCTGTACCCCCAGTGTCATTATCCTCTACCCTGGGTGTCATTATCCTGTACCCCCAGTGTCATTATCCTGTACCCCGAGTGTCATTATCCTGTACCCTGAGTGTCAGTGTCATTATCCTGTACCCCGAGTGTCAGTGTCATTATCCTGTACCCCAAGTGTCATCGTCATTATCCTGTACCCCCAGAATTAGTGTCATTATCCTGTACCCCAAGTGTCATTATCCTGTACCCCGAGTGTCAGTGTCATTATCCTGTACCCCAAGTGTCAGTGTCATTATCCTGTACCCCAAGTGTCAGGGTCATTATCATGTACCCCAAGTGTCAGTGTCATTATCCTGTACCCCAAGTGTCAGTGTCATTATCCTGTACCCCCAGTGTCAGCGTCACTATCCTGTACCCCAAGTGTCAGGGTCATTATTATGTACCCCGAGTGTCAGTGTCATTATCCTGTACCCCAAGTGTCAGTGTCATTATCCTGTACCCCGAGTGTCAGTGTCAATATCCTGTACCCCAAGTGTCAGGGTCATTATCCTGTACCCCCAGTGTCATTATCCTGTACCCCAAGTGTCATTATCCTGTACCCCCAGTGTCATTATCCTGTACCCTGAGTGTCATTATCCTGTACCCCAAGTGTCATCATCCTGTACCCCCAGTGTCATTATCCTGTACCCCAAGTGTCATTATACTGTACCCCCAGTGTCATTATCCTGAACGCCCAGTGTCATTATCCTGTACCCCCAGTGTCATCATCCTGTACCCCCAGTGTCATTATCCTGTACCCCAAGTGTCATTATCCTGTACCCCCAGTGTCATTATCCTGTACCCCCAGTGTCATTATCCTGTACCCCAGTGTCATTATCCTGTACCCCCAGTGTCATTATCCTGTACCCCAGTGTCATTATCCTGTACCCCCAGTGTCATTATCCTGTACCCCAGTGTCATTATCCTGTATCCCCAGTGTCATTATCCTGTACCCCAGTGTCATTATCCTGTACCCCCAGTGTCATTATCCTGTACCCCCAGTGTCATTATCCTGTACCCCCAGTGTCATTATCCTGTACCCCCAGTGTCATTATCCTGTACCCCAAGTGTCATTATCCTGTACCCCCAGTGTCATTATCCTGTACCCCCAGTGTCATTATCCTGTACCCCAAGTGTCATTATCCTGTACCCCCAGTGTCATTATCCTGTACCCCAGTGTCATTATCCTGTACCCCCAGTGTCATTATCCTGTACCCCCAGTGTCATTATCCTGTACCCCCAGTGTCATTATCCTGTACCCCAAGTGTCATTATCCTCTACCCCCAGTGTCATTATCCTGTACCCCAGTGTCATTATCCTGTACCCCAAGTGTCATTATCCTGTACCCCAAGTGTCATTATCCTGTACCCCAAGTGTCATTATCCTGTACCCCAAGTGTCATTATCCTCTACCCCAAGTGTCATTATCCTGTACCCCAGTGTCATTATCCTGTACCCCCAGTGTCATTATCCTGTACCCCCAGTGTCATTATCCTGTACCCCCAGTGTCATTATCCTGTACCCCAGTGTCATTATCCTGTACCCCCAGTGTCATTATCCTGTACCCCAGTGTCATTATCCTGTACCCCCAGTGTCATTATTCTCTACCCCCAGTGTCATTATCCTGTACCCCCAGTGTCATTATCCTGTACCTTGAGTGTCATTATCCTGTACCCCGAGTGAAGGTGTCATTATCCTGTACCCCCAGTGTCATTATCCTCTACCCTGGGTGTCATTATCCTGTACCCCCAGTGTCATTATCCTGTACCCCAGTGTCATTATCCTGTACCCCGAGTGTCATTATCCTGTACCCCGAGTGTCAGTGTCATTATCCTGTACCCCAAGTGTCAGCGTCATTATCCTGTACCCCCAGAATTAGTGTCATTATCCTGTACCCCGAGTGTCATTATCCTGTACCCCGAGTGTCAGTGTCATTATCCTGTACCCCAAGTGTCAGCGTCATTATCCTGTACCCCCAGAATTAGTGTCATTATCCTGTACCCCAAGTGTCATTATCCTGTACCCCGAGTGTCAGTGTCATTATCCTGTACCCCAAGTGTCAGTGTCATTATCCTGTACCCCCAGTGTCAGTGTCAATATCCTGTAACCCAAGTGTCAGGGTCATTATCATGTACCCCAAGTGTCAGTGTCATTATCCTGTACCCCCAGTGTCAGCGTCACTATCCTGTACCCCAAGTGTCAGGGTCATTATCATGTACCCAGAGTGTCAGTGTCATTATCCTGTACCCCAAGTGTCAGTGTCATTATCCTGTACCCCGAGTGTCAGTGTCAATATCCTGTACCCCAAGTGTCAGGGTCATTATCATGTACCCCCAGTGTCAGTGTCAGTATCCTGTACCCCAAGTGTCAGCATCATTATCCTGTACCCCAAGTGTCATTATTCTGTACCCCAAGTGTCATTATCCTGTACCCCAAGTGTCAGTGTCATTATCCTGTACCCCCAGTGTCAGTGTAATTATCCTGTACCCCCAGTGTCATTATCCTGTACCCCAAGTGTCAGTGTCATTATCCTGTACCCCAAGTGTCATTATCCTGTACCCCAAGTGTCATTATTCTGTACCCCAAGTGTCATTATCCTGTACCCCAAGTGTCAGTGTCATTATCCTGTACCCCCAGTGTCAGTGTCATTATCCTGTACCCCCAGTGTCAGTGTCATTATCCTGTACCCCCAGTGTCATTATTCTGTACCCCAAGTGTCATTATCCTGTACCCCAAGTGTCAGTGTCATTATCCTGTACCCCCAGTGTCAGTGTCATTATCCTGTACCCCCAGTGTCATTATCCTGTACCCCCAGTGTCATTATCCTCTACCCCCAGTGTCATTATCCTGTACCCCCAGTGTCATCATCCTGCACCCCCAGTGTCAGTGTCCCTAGGGTCAGTGTGTAATTCCTCTACATCTGAGGACTGGTTTCCCCATTGATGTGGGTCAGCGGTGCTTTGCCCGTGGAGCGTGCACTCTTCTGCCCTCTGTGCAACTCTTCGTCTCCGCCGGATTCCTGTAATGTGATGATCGCTGTCACCACAGAGGAATACAATTGCTTGTTGACAGATAGTTGAATCCACTTGAAAGTGCGTCTGATGCTACTGCTGTCTGCGTCTCCTCCAGAGCCGGCGCTGGGGTCCTGTCTACACCGAGCTGTGCGCCATTCATTCATTGTGCTCAGAGTCCAACTGTTGAGACCAGAGATGCAGAACCTCCAATAAATATTATATGCTGCGCCTTCTTATGGGCTTATAGGGACAATAACGGGAGATTTACCAATTTATCTCATCTTCAAGCTCAACGATAGTTTAAGGCAACAGTCAGGCTAAGGAGTTTTTTTGGGGGGTTTTAGGGGATATCGACACTTTAAGTGCAATTCTTTCTTCTTAAATGCAAGTATTTTTGTCTTAAAATGATTTAGCACTTTTGTTTCATTAAAAATATATTGTTTCTCCTCTGGCTGCAGAATGAGTTAACTGAGAATCCATTGGTGAGCTCATTGTGACAGGTGAGCTTGTAACTCCTTATCTGTCTTTTTCTGAGTTCCTCTCAGCTGATTCATGACTACTTAAACCAGCAAAAGAAGAGCTAAAAAAGACAGATAAGGAATTACAAGTCAGAATGACTTCACTAATGGATTAACTTATTCTATAGGCAAAATATAGACAGCACATCACAGAGGCTTTAGAAGGAAAATGGTGCACAATTTTTAATGAGGCTCAATCCCAAAAATAATTTTTAGGTTGTCCGATAAATACAAATTATCACCTATTCACAGGATAGGTGATGACTTGCTAATCGGCGGATGTCTGACCACTGGGATCTGCACTGATTGGCAGAACGGGGAAGTTTTATCCTTGTAATAATGAAGCGACAGTGAGCATGTGCGACCTGTGCTCCCGTAAGGATGAAGCAGCAGAGAGCATGTGCGACCTGTGCTCCCGTAAGGATGAAGCAGCAGAGAGGATGTGCTACCTGTGCTCCCGTAAGGATGAAGCAGCAGAGAGGATGTGCGACCTGTGCTCCCGTAAGGATGAAGCAGCAGAGAGCATGTGCTACCTGTGTGAATGAAGCAGCAGTGAGCTTATGCAACCTGTGCTCCCATAAGAATGAAGCAGCAGAAAGCATGTGCCACCTGTCCTGCCATTAGAATGAAGCAGCAGTGAGCATGTGCGACCTGTGTTCCTGTAAGGATGAAGCAGCAGTGAGCATGTGCAACCTGTGCTCCTGTAGGAATGAGGCGGCAGAGAGCATGTGCGACCTGTGTGAATGAAGCAGCAGTGAGCATAAGAGACCTGTGCTGCCGTAAGAATGAAGCGGAAGTAAGCATGTACAACCTGTGCTCCTGTAAGAATGAAGTGGCAGAGAGCATGTGCGACTTGTGCTCCCGTAAGAATGAAGCAGCAAGAAAGCATGTGCGACCTGTTTTCCCTTAAGAATGAAGCAGCAGAAAGCATGTGCGACCTGTTTTCCCTTAAGAATGAAGCAGCAGAAAACATGTGCGACCTGTGCTGACATAAGAATGAAGCAGAAGTAAGCATGTGCAACCTGTGCTCCCGTAAGGATGAAGCAGCAGAGAGCATGTGCAACCTGTGCTCCTGTAAGAATGAGATGGCAGTAAGCATGTGCGACCTGTGCTCCTGTAAGAATGAGGCGGCAGAGAGCATGTGCGACCTGTGTGAATGAAGCAGCAGTGAGCATATGAGACCTGTGCTGCCATAAGAATGAAGTGGAAGTAAGCATGTGCGACCTGTGCTCCTGTAAGAATGAAGCATCAGAAAACATGTGCGACCTGTGCTGACATAAGAATGAAGCAGAAGTAAGCATGTGCAACCTGTGCTCCTGTAAGAATGAGATGGCTGTAAGCATGTGCGACCTGTGCTCCTGTAAGAATGAGATGGCAGAGAGCATGTGCGACCTGTGTGATTGAAGCAGCAGTGAGCATGTGCGACCTGTGCTCCCATAAGAATTAAGTGGCAGTGAGCATGTGTGACCTATGCACCCGTAAGAATGAAGCGGCAGTGAGCATGAACGACCTGTCCTATAAGAATGAAGCATCACTGAGCATGTGCGACCTGTGCTCTTATAAGAATGAAGCGGCTGTGAGCATGTGCGACCTGTGCTCCTATAAGAATGAAGCGTCTATGAGCATGTGTGACCTGGGCTCCTATAAGAATAAAGTAGCTGTGAGCATGTGCGACCTGTGCTCCTATAAGAATAAAGCGGCTGTGAGCATGTGCGACCTGGGCTCCTATAAGAATAAAGTAGCTGTGAGCATGTGTGACCTGTGCTCCTATAAGAATAAAGTGCCTGTGAGCATGTGTGACCTGTGCTCCTATAAGAATAAAGTGGCTGTGAGCATGTGCGACCTGTGCTCTTATAAGAATAAAGTAGCTGTGAGCATGTGCGACCTGTGCTCCTATAAGAATGAAGCGTCTATGAGCATGTGTGACCTGGGCTCCTATAAGAATAAAGTAGCTGTGAGCATGTGTGACCTGTGCTCCTATAAGAATAAAGTGCCTGTGAGCATGTGCGACCTGGGCTCCTATAAGAATAAAGTAGCTGTGAGCATGTGTGACCTGTGCTCCTATAAGAATAAAGTGGCTGTGAGCATGTGCGACCTGGGCTCCTATAAGAATAAAGTAGCTGTGAGCATGTGTGACCTGTGCTCCTATAAGAATAAAGTGCCTGTGAGCATGTGCGACCTGGGCTCCTATAAGAATAAAGTAGCTGTGAGCATGTGTGACCTGTGCTCCTATAAGAATGAAGCATCTTTTTCCAGTGTTATTTTTTGAACTTTTTTGTTGTCTTTTTCGGTCACAAATATTGTTGCAGTACCACTAGTCAGCTCTACCAGTGTAGACACAAATTACCACAAATTTTCCCATAGACAACAAAGCAATAGCGCCCCTCCAGTTTGACTAACCAGAAAAATTAAACGTTGTGAGCGACAATTGTTTGGTATAGACTGTCATAACTTGGAGGTGGCCATTGTCGGCAATGCTAATTTAAGCACTGAGAATTTGGGGGATTACAGGCAGCAGATGTGAGGATTTAGCTGATATTACAGGCTGGATTGGGTCAGTGACAAAGCATTGAGGTGGGATAAGCAGGTTATCGCTGGGGGACAGGGACAGCTGCACGCAAAGAACTCTTTAGAAATTGACTTCTAGGTCCATAGCTATCTATGCCATTCTTTCAAGACCAAAGCTGGTACGAAAATGCCTATTTGACCCATTTCTATTCCTTCTGAACTCCGCAATATCTCTGTTGACAAAATAGGATCCTCTTTTTCTTTGACATAGGTCGAAAGAAAATTGGCTGAACTTCAAACACACGTTGACATTGGAGTAAGGTTCATCCACCTTAGTCCAACGTCATCGGAAACCTTAAAGATCTTACAATCCCAAAGGCTTCACTTTTGTTCTATAGAGGCATGGGAGAGCTTGAGCTCAGGTATCTCTTCATCATTTTATGACAAAGTGATAACTCCATAACTGTTAGAGATGGTTGTTGTCTACTTCCTGGACCAAGATACGAGAGGAAGAAGTCTTCAGGAGCATTTCTAGCAGACGTATCTACCATGCAGTTTGGTGTGCATGTGTTATCTGGACGTATGATCCTAAGAACAGTTTTCTCTGATGGTCCTAAGGTATAACAGTCCGGTACTGCACTTTCCTTTCCGTTAAGTCCCATGTAGATCCTCTGCCGAAGCCTGTATGGTTGATTGATTTGGACCAAAAGGTGGTTGTCCAAATTCTAGGACCACATTTTACATTACATGTTCTACATCCAAAAGCTGAACATACTAGTAAGAGCCATCAAAATCAATTGTTTCAATCAATGGAAAAAACATTCTGTCCATTGTCTCCTACTACCCGGAGAACCTTTTCTGTGGTCCTTCAGAGAATAGCTTGACTCTATCTAATGGGGTTTGGTGGGATCTGAGTGGGTGATTCCTTCCACCTCCTACCAAATAACAAAATTTTCCTTAGAAGGCATCTGAAAAGGGTTTGTGCAGAGCAGACCTCCCATCAAATTCATGGGATGACTGACTAAATTTCATTCCAGGTTCGCAATACTCCTATCCAACCAACAAGGTCCTCTAATCATTAGGCAATGGCGTAGGTGGATGGATTGTGTCATCCTGATTTCCGGAATGGGTACTTGTGGTTTGGCAGCCTGTAGACAAGTGGTTTACTGCAGTTTATGAATGACAGATGTCATGTATAGCTGGCACAGGTAGAAGGATTTCATGGATGACTTAACAATGATACAGTATTGTACGGTGAAGACCAAAAAAAGAACAAGTTCTTTAGAAAACCCTCGTCCAACGTCAATGATGTAAATAATAAGGGTCTTTCTCCTCAGCTCCCTCTCGACTTCCACTCACGGTTCAGCCAAGCGTGTGTGTTCTCTATGGGGAGAGGGGAATGAGATGTTGCCTCACCATCTCTGATGGATGCTTGAAGATATTCTAGTCATCTTTGACTGGACTCTTCTTTAGACTGAAGTTGACCAAAACTGATGATTTCAGAAGGATAAACTGACCCTTATGAGAATGGAGGTCTCCCAACTCTCCCTTCACAGAAGATGTGAGAGTTATAAAGGAATGGCCAGACGACATGCTATCCTACAGGATAGGTCCTGTGTGGCAGGAGATAAAATGCTGCCAGAATCCTCTGCCTATTGAATACATCTGCTCGCCTGGCTGAGCGTCTACGCATATGGCAGATCAGGCGGACATCCCACAGCCAATAATGGTCTTAGGTGCATGGAAGACTCTTTATCTGGCAAAAAATATCTTATTCTTTGCTGATGGCTGGTAAACGGTCTACGCATCCTGTAATCTCCATGAAGCTAAAAATATTGTGTGAATTATACATCTTCTATATAGTGATGTAGGCCATACTGGTATAACCTGGGTATTGTCTATTTATAATTATATATGTACAGCTGGTACAACCTGGGTATCACCTGTATATAATTATAAATGCACAGCTGGTATAACCTGGGCATCTCCTGTATATAATTATATATGTACAGCTGGCATAACCTGGGCATCTTCTCAATATAATTACCGTATATATGTACAGCTAGTATAACCTGGGCATCTCCTGTATATAATTATATATGTACAGCTAGTATAACCTGGGCATCTCCTGTATATAATTATATATGTACAGCTAGTATAACCTGGGCAGCTTCTCAATATAATTATATTTGTACAGTACAACCGGTATAACCTGGGTATCTCCTGTATATTATTATATACAGTACAGACCAAAAGTTTGGACACACCTTCTCATTTAAAGATTTTTCTGTATTTTCATGGCTATGAAAATTGTACATTCACACTGAAGGCATCAAAACTATGAATTAACACATGTGGAATTATATACTTAACAAAAAAGTGTGAAACAACTGAAAATATGTCTTATATTCTAGGTTCTTCAAAGTAGCCACCTTTTGCTTTGATGACTGCTTTGCACACTCTTGGCATTCTCTTGATGAGCTTCAAGAGGTAGTCATCGGGAATGGTCTTCCAACAATCTTGAAGGAGTTCCCAGAGATGCTTAGCACTTGTTGGCCCTTTTGCCTTCACTCTGCGATCCAGCTCACCCCAAACCATCTTGATTGGGTTCAGGTCTGGTGACTGAGGAGGCCAGGTCATCTGGCGTAGCCCCCATCACTCTCCTTCTTGGTCAAATAACCCTTACACAGCCTGGAGGTGTGTTTGGGGTCATGGTCCTGTTTAAAAATAAATGATGGTCCAACTAAACGCAAACCGGATGGAATAGCATGTCGCTGCAAGATGCTGTGGTAGCCATGCTGGTTCAGCATGCCTTCAATTTTGAATAAATCCCCAACAGTGTCACCAGCAAAGCACCCCCACACCATCACGCCTCCTCCTCCATGCTTCACGGTGGGAACCAGGCATGTAGAGTCCATCCGTTCACCTTTTCTGCGCCGCACAAAGACACGGTGGTTGGAACCAAAGATCTCAAATTTGGACTCATCAGACCAAAGCACAGATTTCCACTGGTCTAATGTCCATTCCTTGTGTTCTTTAGCCCAAACAAGTCTCTTCTGCTTGTTGCCTGTCCTTAGCAGTGGTTTCCTAGCAGCTATTTTACCATGAAGGCCTGCTGCACAAAGTCTCCTCTTAACAGTTGTAGAGATGTGTCTGCTGCTAGAACTCTGTGTGGCATTGACCTGATCTCTAATCTGAGCTGCTGTTAACCTGCGATTTCTGAGGCTGGTGACTCGGATAAACTTATCCTCAGAAGCAGAGGTGACTCTTGGTCTTCCTTTCCTGGGGCGGTCCTCATGTGAGCCAGTTTTTTTTGTAGCGCTTGATGGTTTTTGCCACTGCACTTGGGGACACTTTCAAAGTTTTCCCAATTTTTCAGACTGACTGACCTTCATTTCTTAAAGTAATGATGGCCACTCGTTTTTCTTTACTTAGCTGCTTTTTTCTTGCCATAATACAAATTCTAACAGTCTATTCAGTAGGACTATCAGCTGTGTATCCACCAGACTTCTGCACAACACAGCTGATGGTGCCAACACCATTTATAAGGCAAGAAATCCCACTTATCAAACCTGACAGGGCACACCTGTGAAGTGACAACCATTCCCGATGACTACCTCTTGAAGCTCATTAAGAGAATGCCAAGAGTGTGCAAAGCAGTCATCAAAGCAAAAGGTGGCTACTTTGAAGAACCTAGAATAATTTCAGTTGTTTCACACTTTTTTTGTTAAGTATATAATTCCACATGTGTTAATTCATAGTTTTGATGTCTTCAGTGTGAATGTACAATTTTTCTAGTCGTGAAAATACAGAAAAATAAATGAGAAGGTGTGTCCAAACTTTTGGTCTGTACTGTAGGTACAGCTGTTGCAACCTGGGTATCTCATGTATATAATTTTATATGTACTGCTGGTATAACCTGGGCAGGTCCTCAATATAATTATATTTGTACAACCGGTATAAGCTGGGCATCTCATGTATATAATTATATACCGTATTTTCTGGCGTATAAGACGACTGGGTGTATAAGACGACCCCCAACTTTTCCATATAAAATATGGAATTTGGCATATACCCGCCGTATAAGATCGGGGGTCATCTTATACGGCGTGTGGTTCCCAGGGTCTGGAGGAGAGGAGACTCTCCTTCAGGCCCTGGGATCCATATTCATGTTAAAAATAAAGAATGAAAATAAAAAACATGGATATACTCACCCTCGGACGGGCCCTGGATCAAAGCGCTGCTGGCGTCTCCCTCTGTTCCTTAGAATGCGGTGAGTGAAGGACCTTCGATGACGTCGCGGTCACATGAGCGGTCACTGAAGGTCCTTCACTCACCGCATTCTAAGGAACAGAGGGAGACGCCAGCAGCACTTTGATCCAGGGCCCGTCCGAGGGTGAGTATATCCATGTTTTTTATTTTCATTCTTTATTTTTAACATGAATATGGATCCCAGGGCCTGTAGGAGAGTCTCCTCTCCTCCAGACCCTGGGAACCACACGCCGAAATGCAGGATCGCTCCCTGCACACGCCGTACCCGGCGTATAAGACGACCCCCGATTTTTGGGACAATTTTTTTGGGTCAAAAAGTCGTCTTATACGCCGGGAAATACGGTATATACAGCTGGTATAACCTGGGTATCCCCTGTATATAATTATATATATACAGCTGGTATAATCTGGGCATCTCCTGTATATAATTATATATGTACAGCTGGTATAACCTGGGTATCCCCTGTATATAATAATGTATATATATAAAACTGGTATAACCTGGGTATCCCCTGTATATAATATATATGTACAGCTGGTATAACCTGGGCATCTCCTGTATATAATTATATATGTACAGCTGGTATAACCTGGGCATGTTTAGTGTATGCTGATGCATACAGTGCGATGTCGATGTGTATCTGGCAGGTAAGGCTACGTTCACATTGGCGTTCCGCCAATGTGCGTCGCTGTTGCGCCGGCGACGCAGCGGCGACGCAGCGGCGACGCGCCCCTATGTTTAACATAGGGGACGCGTGCGTTTTTTGGGTGGCGTTTTTCGACACTTGCGTCGTTTTCGACGCTAGCGTCGGACGCAAGAAAATGCAACAAGTTGCATTTTCTGTGCGTCCGATTTTGGTCAAAAAACGACGCACGCGTCGCAAAACGCGCACGTTTTTGCGTGCGTTTGTGCGCATTTTTGCGTGCGTCGCGCGTTGCGTCACCGACGCAGGGCGGCGCAACGCTAGTGTGAACGTAGCCTAAAAGATTTTAATTCACATAAATTCAGTAGAAATAAATGTTAGGAATCACTAACACACAGTGGGCAAAGCCTGGATGGTTTTATAGACCTGTCTAGTGCATCACATAAAAGTCTTGTTTTATAGGGAATTATTCCTAACATTTGTTTTGTGCGGCTGCGGCTGCTTCTCGGGTTCTGTCCCGTATCTGATGGCGTAAAGTACAAGGGAGGTAATTAAACACTTATTACATAATATAGCAATTTCCTAGAGTCTCCCCTTCCCAACCCTGGAGGACACAAATAACACGGAGAAGCCATATAACAGGTGTATGGTCCACCCTCTTATGGGCAAAACAGACAGAAGGGAGGAGCTAGGCCACGTGGAGTCTGCTCCTCCTACTTTAGGGTAACAAATTTAGAGGGATACGCTATGACACATGGAGTCTGCTCCTCCCACTACAGGGTGACAGAAGGGAGATGCTATATGACAATTAGTCTTCTCCTCCCACCCCAGGGAAATAAAGACAAGAGGGAGGAGCTATGTGACACTGAATCTGCTCCTCCACCACAGGGTGACAGTCAGGAGGGAGGAGCTATGTGACATGGAGTATGCTCCTCTCACCACAGGCTGTCTATAGTCAGGAGGGAGGAGCTATGTGACATGTAGTCTGCTCCTCCTACCACATGGTGACAGTCAGGAGGGAGGAGCTATGTGACATGTAGTCTGCTCCTCCCACCACATGGTGACAGTCAGGAGGGAGGAGCTATGTGATATGGAGTCTGCTCCTCCCACCACATGGTGACAGTCAGGAGGGAGGAGCTACGTGACATTTAGTCTGCTCCTCCCACCATAGGGTGACAGTCAGGAGGGAGGAGCTATGTGACATGGAGTCTGCTCCTCCCACCACAGGGTGACACAGTCAGCAGGGAGGAGCTATGTGACATGGAGTCTGCTCCTCCCACCATAAGGTGACAGTCAGGAGGGAGGAGCTATGTGACATGGAGTCTGCTCCTCCCACCACAGGGTGACACAGTCAGCAGGGAGGAGCTATGTGATATGGAGTCTGCTCCTCCCACCATAGGGTGACAGTCAGGAGGGAGGAGCTACGTGACATGGAGTCTGCTCCTCCCACCATAGGGTGACAGTCAGGAGGGAGGAGCTATGTGACATGGAGTCTGCTCCTCCCACCACAGGGTGACACAGTCAGCAGGGAGGAGCTATGTGATATGGAGTCTGCTCCTCCCACCATAGGGTGACAGTCAGGAGGGAGGAGCTATGTGACATGGAGTCTGCTCCTCCCACCATAGGATGACAGTCAGGAGGGAGGAGCTATGTGACATGGAGTCTGCTCCTCCCACCATAGGGTGACAGTCAGGAGGGAGGAGCTATCTGACATGGAGTCTGCCCCTCCCACCACAGGGTGACACAGTCAGGAGGGAGGAGCTATGTGACATGGAGTCTGCTCCTCCCACCATAGGGTGACAGTCAGGAGGGAGGAGCTGTGTGACATGGAGTCTGCTCCTCCCTCCACATGGTGACAGTCAGGAGGGAGGAGCTATGTGACATGGAGTCTGCTCCTCCCACCACAGGGTGACACAGTCAGCAGGGAGGAGCTATGTGATATAGAGTCTGCTCCTCCCACCATAGGGTGACAGTCAGGAGGGAGGAGCTGTGTGACATGGAGTCTGCTCCTCCCTCCACATGGTGACAGTCAGGAGGGAGGAGCTATGTGACATGGAGTCTGCTCCTCCCTCCACAGGGTGACACAGTCAGGAGGGAGGAGCTATGTGACATGGAGTCTGCTCCTCCCACCACAGGGTGGCACAGTAGACATACTATGGTGAGGTGCAGGTGATCCTCAGTGGACAGGGATCAGATGCAGCCAATATATAATACATGACATTTAGCAGCTTGGAAGCAGGCAGTGAGTAGCGTAGGATTTAACCCTGTGCGCTCCTCCTCCGGCGGGGAGCTGTGTACCGCGCAGGGAATGTGTGCTGGATGAGAGCGCAGACCATATAAGGCCGGCTCCTCTCACATGAGACGTCTCTACTATATAAGGGTATTGGTGAAATCCATAACCCAGGTGTAAATGGACCCCCTCCTCGCCTGTCACAATTCTCCCACATCCCCCATTCATTCTGTCTGCACTGTCTGTTAATTAGCAGCTGGCAATTCCATGTGGTGCTGGAGCAGGACATTCCTGCCTGCGGAGCCACCGCTGCCCCTGCCCTGCGCTGCCCCTGCCCTGCGCTGCCCCTGCCCTGCGCTCTGCAGCTATTTCTAGGAATCTGCCTCTTTTCTGGCATAGGGCGACTGTGGGGGATATCTGGGCTCTCACAATGCATCTACCCAATGGGACGGGCAATACGGACACGTGCAGACCACAGGGGTATAGTTATAGGGGAAACATAACAGTAGTAGCACCCAGTATGTGCACATGACGTCTTTTTCAGACAGATCCACTCCGTAACCCGCCTCAAAAAGCGCTAAATAAATTGCAGCTGCTTCAGGACAAAACGACAGCATGCCTTGAAGTGTCTTCCATCTTCCATTCCTTTAAATTAAATATACCCTTTAGCTTTAGTTAAGGCAACCATTCACACAAGACAAAGTTGTCCAAATCGACTGATATAAACAGGTATAGGAGGTCTTTGACACATAATGTCGGGGGATGGGGATCCAGCAGGTCTGATTTTGGACTTCAGATCCTTTTGTTCTAAGCTACCATCAGAGATTTCTATCAGCGCAGCTCTGTCATAGAGAACACAGGAGCAATCTCGGAAGGGTGAGTTTGTCAATATAGTTGCCAGCTAAATGATCGGACAGCTGTCTATAGTTTATGAGGGCTTTAGTCAAACACTTGTTTGGCTGACATATATAGTCTCATTCAGATGAGTGTATTTTCAGTCCAGCATACTGACCCTCTTTTTTCACATGTAAGACATTAAAGATTACATCATCTACATTAATACAGGATCAAAACCAACATCAGTACATGAATACATCACCAAATCACTATCAGTACACTATCAGTACAGAAATACATCACCAGAAACACCATCGGTACATAAATAAATCACCAGAACCACTATCAGTACATGAATATGTCACCAGAACCACCATCAGTACATGACTACATCACTAGAATCACTATTATAATGTACATGACTACATCACTAGAAACACCATCAGTACATAAATAAATCACCAGAACCACTATCAGTACATGAATATGTCACCAGAACCACCATCAGTACATGACTACATCACTAGAATCACTATTATAATGTACATGACTACATCACTAGAAACACCATCAGTACATGACTACATCACCAGAACCATCCTCAGCACATGAATACATTACCAAGGTTAGCACAGCGATCAACTGCAATGTCAGATCAGCCTCATATATAATTGTTTCCCATTAACCTACAATTCCTAGTATGGCCTTTACAATGGTAAGGAGATGATGGAAGTTGTTGTGAACAGCCATCATCAAACTGCGGACAATACAGGAACCACCGATGGCTCAAAAGCTCCTGTCTCCTTCTAAGGTGCCATTTGAGTGACTGATAGGGATCTCAGGACCTGGTCCCCCATTGATCTCCTCAGAATTAACAGGCCTAAAACATATACAAAAAATTCTCCCAAAAGTTTTGATACTAATTAAGGTGATGTCAATCACCTGATACATCTGATGCACAAGCAACATAGTCATTCATCGGGAGAAATTATTTTTCAGCGTACTTATTCATCATCGCTCTCTGCAGCTCATCGTGTAAACACGTGATGCCAAGAACAACGCTATGCTATGCGCACACAACGATGACGTCTTGTAAATAATCGTCCTGTGCACATGAAAATGCAGACAGCTCGTCTAAAAATGGCTATACAATGACTGACGATTGGCTTCATATAGTCAGTAGACACTTTTCACAGCATCAGCTCGTCTCTGCAGACTTTCCTCTTCTCTGGCCTTCTGCAGCACATCTCAACCAAAAATATAAACATGTCACTATTATGTTGCCTGTAGAAAAATAACCACCCATGCTGTGCATTAAATCCTATGATACGCCCTGGAATAAATAATTGCCCTCTCACTGTGTTCTCTGCACAAAAATGACCCCAGCAGTATTCCACTTATGATACTTAGTCTGCACACTATCTTCTCTTATTTAATATTCCCACTACACTGTCCTCCCTTATATACTATGAGCACCACACCATTCCACTGCTATTCTATTACTGCCACACTGTCTGCCCTTGTAAATAATGATCACCACACCATCCCCTTATGAACTAGTTGTACCCACCACACATTCCTCCTTGATGAACTAAGACCTCTACACTGTCCCCCCATGTTGCCCCTCTTCATGCTGCTCCCCACACTGAGAGACCACTCTTCACACTGTCCACAAACACCACCCCTTCTCTATACTTAGATGTTTCTTCACACTTTCCCCTCTATGCCACCCCACTCCATAATTAGCCAACTGCTCACACTGTCCCCCAACTCCATACTGAGCCACCTTTTCACATTGCCCCCTCAATCCAGGCTGAGCCACCTCTTCACATTGCCCCCACTCCATACTGAGCTGTCTCTTCACATTGTCCCCTCAATCCAGACTGAGCCACCTCTTCACACTGTCCCCCAACTCCATACTGAGCCACCTCTTCACACTGTCCCTCAACTCCATACTGAGCCACCTCTTCACACTGTCCCCAACTCCATACTGAGCCACCTCTTCACACTGTCCCCAACTCCATACTGAGCCACCTCTACACACTGTCCCTCAACTCCATACTGAGCCACCTCTTCACACTGTCCCCAACTCCATACTGAGCCACCTCTTCACACTGTCCCCCAACTCCATACTGAACCACCTCTTCACACTGTCCCCCAACTCTATACTGAGCCACCTCTTCACACTGTCCCCCAACTCTATACTGAGCCACCTCTTCACACTGTCCCTCAACTCCATACTGAGCCACCTCTTCACACTGTCCCTCAACTCCATACTGAGCCACCTCTTCACACTGTCCCCAACTCCATACTGAGCCACCTCTTCACACTGTCCCCCAACTCCATACTGAGCCACCTCTTCACACTGTCCCCCAACTCCATACTGAGCCACCTCTTCACACTGTCCCCCAACTCCATACTGAACCACCTCTTCACACTGTCCCCCAACTCCATAATGAGCCACCTCTTCACACTGTCCCCAGCTCCATAATGAGCCACCTCTGCACACTGTCCCCTCAATCCAGACTGAGCCACCTCTTCACACTGTCCCTCAACTCCATACTGAGCCACCTCTTCACACTGTCCCCCAACTCCATACTGAGCCACCTCTTCACACTGTCCCCAACTCCATTCTGAGCCACCTCTTCACACTGTCCCTCAACTCCATACTGAGCCACCTCTTCACACTGTCCCCCAACTCCATACTGAGCCACCTCTTCACACTGTCCCCCAACCCCATACTGAGCCACCTCTTCACACTGTCCCCAACTCCATACTGAGCCACCTCTTCACACTGTCCCCCAACTCCATACTGAGCCACCTCTTCACACTGTCCCCCAACTCCATACTGAGCCACCTCTTCACACTGTCCCCCAACTCCATACTGAGCCACCTCTTCACACTGTCCCCCAACTCCATACTGAGCCACCTCTTCACACTGTCCCCCAACTCCATACTGAGCCACCTCTTCACACTGTCCCCCAACTCCATACAGATCCACTTCTTCACACTGTCCCCCAACTCCATACTGAGCCACCTCTTCACACTGTCCCCAACTCCATACTGAGCCACCTCTTCACACTGTCCCCCAACTTCATACTGAGCCACCTCTTCACACTGTCCCCCAACTCCATACTGAGCCACCTCTTCACACCGTCCCCCAACTCCATACTGAGCCACCTCTTCACACTGTCCCCCAACTCCATACTGAGCCACCTCTTCACACTGTCCCCAACTCCATACTGAGCCACCTCTTCACACTGTCCCCCAACTCCATACTGAGCCACCTCTTCACACTGTCCCCCAACTCCATACTGAGCCACCTCTTCACACTGTCCCCCAACTCCATACTGAGCCACCTCTTCACATTGTCCTATCACGAATGACATGATTAAAAATTAATGCAGCGAGCCTCCAACCATTCCCACCAGGGGGCAAAGGGAGCATTTAAAAAAAATAATTGATTTTTCCTGGCAAGTGAGTGCCACTCCCTTCCACCTGCCACCTAGTCACAGTCCCTCCATTGCCTAGTGGCAAATGCATCCCTCTACATGGTATTTGGGGATCTGGAACGCCCGCCAGGGCCATGGGGTACTCGGTACCGGGTCCGGTACTTAAAGGGATGTGTCACGGTGGCGGCAACCGGGTCCATGGCCCTGGGTGCCCATGTTAAAGGAAAAGTCTTTATAGGGGTTTAAATAAAGCTTGCAAAATAATAAATGATCATGACGCCACCTGTGGTATTTGGTCAGGGATGACCGATGCTGCATAAAGGGGTCCTCTGTGGTGATGTTGTGGCAGCAGGGATGGTATAGCTTCCCACAGGTGAAGCTGAGTCCCCAGGGCTACCTGTGTATAGATAGAGATGGTAGATAGTGTAGCAAGAAACGGAAGACACAGGGTTGCAGTCTTTTTATCTTTTTACTGTAGTGTTCAGGCAGCCGCAGTCCAGGGTACCAGATCACAGGTTCTGGTATGGTCTGGCCAGCTTGGAAGCAAGCTGGGTATCCCCCTAACCAGGTGGGATTCGAAGCCTTCCTTCTAGCGCGGTGTTGTAGTCCCTTGCTGCCTTAGGCCTCTCACAAAGTCCTCACGTTTTATCTGTCCCCCTTTAGGTAGGACACTAACCCGCATGACAGGTGGCTCGAGCCTTTTTACACGACCCGGGCTCTCTGTGCTATTGTGTCTTCGGGTGTAATGGTGGACAGGTGACTTGAAATCCAGCTGTCCGCCGGTTTCTGCTGTGAGACATAAAGTACTGCACAACCTTGGTCTTCCGGCTACCGGTATCTGCACTTCAGCATGGAGGGAGCCCAGTCACAGCTCTCCTACAGCTCCTCACTCTCCTGTGCTTCTTTTCCTCCTTCACACTCTCTATGAGTTATTCTGATTTCCTTTTCTCTCTTTCCAGGATCTGCAGCACCTCACGTGGCTGCACAGCCCCTCTCTTTCTCTCTGCTCTGTTCCTCTGACAGACTGCTCCAGACTGCTGTCTGGCACCAATTTACTAACTCCTACTCCACACCAGAATATATATTTATATCTATATCTCCCCCTGAAACCGGGTTCAGAGCTCCCCCTTCTGGTCTGGAGTAAGAACATGTTGCATGTTTGTGATTGCCTGCTAAAAGGGATCCTTCCTCACTTCCAAGCATGACATCACTCTCCCCATAAGAAAAGCAATGCCACAACCAGGAACCTGTGGTGTTACAGATCCTGGTACAGAGTTTGAATTTGTGCCCAGAATTACGGGCTGTCAATATAGGTAGTTAATTTCCTTACCATTTTCTAAACCTGATTTTGCTCTCGGTGAATGGGAACATTCTTGTTGACATCCATCTTTGTTAAATTATATTTCTGGCTTTCTCCAAAAATAGATTTGAACCTTTTCTTCCAATTCTTCACCATTTTTAGAATCTCTAGAAGTTTAGTGGTAGAAAACCTCCACATAATACCTGCTCCCAATGAAGATGCAGATACAGTTATATCCAGTCTAAACAATACAGCTCTCTGCTAGTTTGCTACAGTGTATCAGTCTGGAATGTGGGATGTTTAGATCAGAGGGGTGATTACATGGGACACAATTGTATCTGCTTCTCAGCCCATGGTTGGGTTTGTCTACCTTCACACCTGCAACAGAACCTTCTTCAGGGTCCTCAGTCACAAGACCCAGCACCCTTACCAAAAAAAAGTACAGAAAACTGCGCTCTTTTAGCTCCATTTTTTTTTAAAGTTCCCTCTTTTTGTCCCAATAAAATAAGAGAAAGACAGAAGTCCAAACACCAGTGTGAATAAAATAAGAGAAAGACAGAAGTCCAAATACCAGGGGGAATAAAATAAGAGAAAGACAGAAGTACAAACACCAGTGTGAATAAAATAAGAGAAAGACAGAAGTCCAAACACCAGGGGGAATAAAATAAGAGAAAGACAGAAGTCCAAACACCAGGGGGAATATAATAAGAAAAAGACAGAAGTCCAAACACCAGTGTGAATAAAATAAGAGAAAGACAGAAGTCCAAACACCAGTGTGAATAAAATAAGAGAAAGACAGAAGTCCAAACACCAGTGTGAATAAAATAAGAGAAAGACAGAAGTACAAACACCAGTGTGAATAAAATAAGAGAAAGACAGAAGTCCAAACACCAGTGTGAATAAAATAAGTGAAAGACAGAAGTCCAAACACCAGTGTGAATAAAATAAGAGAAAGACAGAAGTCCAAACACCAGTGTGAATAAAATAAGAGAAAGACAGAAGTCCAAACACCAGTGTGAATAAATAAGAGAAAGACAGAAGTCCAAACACCAGTGTGAATAAAATAAGAGAAAGACAGAAGTCCAAACACCAGGGGGAATAAAATAAGAGAAAGATAGAAGTCCAAACACCAGTGTGAATAAAATAAGAGAAAGACAGAAGTCCAAACACCAGTGTGAATAAAATAAGAGAAAGACAGAAGTCCAAACACCAGTGTGAATAAAATAAGAGAAAGACAGAAGTCCAAACACCAGTGTGAATAAATAAGAGAAAGACAGAAGTCCAAACACCAGTGTGAATAAAATAAGAGAAAGACAGAAGTCCAAACACCAGGGGGAATAAAATAAGAGAAAGACAGAAGTCCAAACACCAGTGTGAATAAAATAAGAGAAAGACAGAAGTCCAAACACCAGGGGGAATAAAATAAGAGAAAGACAGAAGTCCAAACACCAGTGTGAATAAAATAAGAGAAAGACAGAAGTCCAAACACCAGGGGGAATAAAATAAGAGCAAGACAGAAGTCCAAACACCAGGGGCAATAAAATAAGAGAAAGATAGAAGTCCAAACACCAGGGGGAATAAAATAAGAGAAAGACAGAAGTCCAAACACCAGTGTGATCCCGGCCCTAGCGAGATAGATAAGTGTTTTCTAACATGGAAGGAGAATGGTCTTATTCACTAAAGTGATGAAGAATGAAACATGAAGTATATTACAAAGTTGTAAACCTTTGGTACATGAGGTGTCTGTTTGTGTTCTCACGTCATAGAGCTGCGGTTTGGTGTCCTGTGTGGAGCGCAGAGTACTATGATGTGTCAGACTCATCAACTCATTACTAGAATATATAATTTTGCAAACTTTCTGAATCGAAAACCCCAAATATCGTAAACCTCATATACAAAGATTTGCAGGACACTGGTCAAGATGCCAAATTGGTAGTCCAGCGCAGAGATCAGCCTGGAGCCCTGCCGGTATTTCTGGGGCGACCTTGTGTGTGCATCATACCGCAACGTTATGAATGTCACCCCAGGTCTGATGGATCTGTATCCTGTGAATCTTTTCTTTATAGAGACCCTGTCAGCATGATTTATACATGTAAAGTAAAGTCACGGCCATAACGGCGCTGTAATATGGATGGAATACGTACCTTTCATGAAGAAATTTTCATGGTGGTTGTTCTTTATTCAGCATGTGAAGTTTCGGTGTAATATGATTTCGGTGCATAGGGGCAGGACTGTGGGTAGAGTCTCCGATTCTTGCCCCAGGCCTTCCGTCTGCCTCTGGTGTGTGTATGACAGGTCACTGCTTTTAGAATGATCGGACTCCGGTTTGATATTTAATACTGGCGCCGTCCTTGCTGAAGGCGGCATACGAGCAGATTGATCTCCCTGCGGTCTTCAAAAAGCGGCTCTGGTGGCAGTACTTGTACAAGTTGACCTCCCGGCAGTTTTCAATAAAATGGTGAAGGTGGCGGCCCATGCTCAGATTTAGATCTCTGTACAATTAAATCTCTAAAGGACGTCATTGAGCCGATAACTCAACCTGTGCATGCGCCGCCACTGTTGCCATTTTATTGAAAAGTAGAGATCAATCTGCGCATGCACCATCACTGGTGCCACTTTATTGAAAAGTAGAGATTAACCTGCGCATGCGCCACCAGCAGTGCCACTTTATTGAAAAATAGAGATCAGTCTGCGCACATGCCACTTTTTTAAAAAATATAGAGCAATCTGTGCATGTGCCACCAGCGGTGCCACTTTATTGAAAAGTAGAGATCAATCTGCGCATGCACTGTCACTGGTGCCACTTTTTTGAAAAATAGAGATCAATCTGCGCCACTTTTTAAAAAATAGAGAGTAGCCTGTGCATGCGCCACCAGCGGTGCCACTTTATTGAAAAGTAGAGATCAACCTGCACATGCGTCCCCTCCGGTGGCACTTTATTGAAAAGTAGAGATCAACCTGCACATGCACCACCCACGGCAGGGACGGCGCAACATTTTAAAGCAGTAGGCAGGTTGGCGACAGTGCAGTGACCTGTCATGCAGAAACCAGAGGCAGGCAGAGGGCCTGGGGCAGGAGCCAAAGACCCTATCCTTACAGTCCTGGCCCTATGCACCAAAAGCTAATTGTCTGAAAATTTCAAACGTGGCTCAATGAACAACCACCATACAGATTTCTTCACTAAAGGTATGGACGTAATCAATATTACGGCACTATTATGGCCATGCCTTTACTTTGCAATGCTAAATCATACTGACAGCTTCTCTAGAAAGGAAGTCTATCAGCAGGTTTCTGACACCTAATCTTTGAGCAAAAAAATGCAGAGACAGAGACCTTGATTCTATATATTCTGTCATTTATTGTTTGCTGTAATTTTAATATAATCCCTGTTTTGTCAATAGGAGATTATCACTACAGAACGAGTAAACCTGCTGCCATGTAGTCCTCTGCATTCTTGAGCTCTGTATAACCCCGCCCCCACCACTGATTGGCAGCTTTCTGCTTATGCACAGTGCACACAGAAAGCAGCCTATCCGTGGTGTGGGCGGGGTTATACAGAGCTCAGCATTCAGAGATCTGCTAGATCTGCAGCAGATAAAATAGGGATTTTATCAAAACTGCAGCAAGCAGAGGAGTAAGTGATACATTACTGCAATCAGGATCTCTGCCCCTTCATTATGCTGCTCACAGCAAAAACCTGGTGACAGATTCCCTTTAAATCTAAAAGGCATTTTTTTATTTTTTATGTATTTTATTTTTTTACAAATACTACTAGCAATTATGTATCGTCACAAAGTGATTAAATATAGCAGTGACCATATAATATGCCTAAATAATAAAAATATATATTACAAACCTAGCTGTGGCTTAAAAGACAACATACAACAACAACCAACATAAAAGTTCCATAGAATAAACAAGAATGAGCATAGCCCAAATAATAGGGTGCTAATAAAAATAATACAATGCCTAAATAATCAGCTGAACATACCCCAAAAATACCAACATACAAGACCCCCCAAAACATGAAAAATCCCCTTATATGCCACTATGATAGCATGCCAAAAAAAACCTAACACATGAATAGTGTATAGAGCAGACGCAGGCGCAAATGTTAATGTTATGAAGGGATCCACTGATTTTAAGACAAAGCTAATTGCTTTCTTTTTGCATTTTTTCAGACAGATCACAGTGTATACAGTGCAAACATATGTCATGTGCTGGGATCTGTCGGCCCAATGACTGCCATTGGCAAAACCAGGTACTGTGACATTAAATTACCTACAGTGCTGAATACTCTCCGCCCCGCACCTAAAAATCAAGGTTTTGTATAGAGTTTGATTTGGTGACTATTCTGTACACCACGGTGTCTGCCAGAAAAATACTATAACCTGTGTTATCAATATAAAAAACTAATTAAAAAAATACATTTAATTTAAAGATAATAACAAGTTAATAATTTGTATGTGCTTCCGTGGCCGGAGACTATAAAAATACAAATTTTTTTCAAAGTGATTAAAATGAAATATTTTTCGCTTTATAAGACGCACCTGATTATAAGACGCACCCCCAAATTTAGTGAAGAAAAAGAGAAAAAAAATACGGTAAACTCATGTTTTTATTATAATCCAAATTACTTCAAACAACCATTATCTATATATATATATATATATATATATATATATATATATATATATATTATACAGTACCTTGAAAAAGTATTCATGCCCCCGTGAACTTTTCCACATTTTGCCCACAAACATAAATGTATTTTATTGGGATTTTATGGAATAATTGTAAAGTGGAAAAGGAAATGATACAGGGTTTTCTAATTATTTAAAAAATGTAAATCTGAAAATTGTTCCATGAATTTGTATTCGGCAGCAAAATGTAAAAATCCAGCATTCGCAGGAAATGAGGTAAGCATATTAAAACCTTATTTTATTAGCAACATAGTAAAAAAAAGGGAAAAATTAAAAATCAAAACTTATAAAGAGAATATGAAGAGAAGGGTCTATGCGTTTTGACTAAGAGCAATTATGCTCGAAACGCGTAGAGCTGTGTTCTTTTATCCTCTTTGTATGTGTTGATTTTTTTTTAGCTATGTTGCCAATAAAATAATGTCTTTTGGGGTCTACCTTTATGAGCTTTGCACATCTACAGGTGACATTTTTGTCCCTTCTAATTTGCACACTCGCTCTCACTCAGTGAGATTGGATGAAGGCGTTTGAGAGCAGCAATTTTCAAGTTTTTTTTACAGATTCTCAACAGGATCTAGGTCTGGACTGTGACACACACATGAATATGCCTTGATCTAAACTATCTGTTGGAGCTCCGGCAGTATGTTTAGGGTCTTTTTGTCCCGCGAAAAAGGTGACCATACGCCTCAGTTTCGATTTTTTTTCAGGCTCTAACAGGTTTTCCTCCTGGGTTGCCCTGTATTTCACTCCATCCATCTTCCCTGTCCCTGCTGAAGAAAAGTCTCCCCACAGCATGATGCTGCCACCACGTGTGACAATGTTTTCAGAGTGATATGCAGTGATAGTTTTCCCACGCATCACGTTTTGCATTTAGCCCAAAAAGTTCTACTTTGCTCTGATCTGATCAGAGCCCCTTATTTCACTTGCTTGCTGTGTCCCCCACATGGCTTTTTGCAAACTGTAAATGGGACCTCTTATGGCTTGCTTCAAAAAATGGCTTTTATCTATCCACTCTTCCAAAAAAAGCTAAATTTGGGGAACATACGACTAATAGTTGTCCTGTTGACAGATTCTCCCTCCTGAGCTGTGGATCTCTGCAGCTCCTACAGATTGACCATGGACCTCTTGGCTGCATCTCTATTTAGTGCTTTCCTTGCTTGGGATGTCAGTTTATGTGGACGGCCATGTCTTGGTAGGTTTGCAGTTGTGCCATACTCCTTCCATGGTTGAATGATGGATTGAACAGTGCTCCGTAAGATGTTCAGAGCTTGGGCTATATTTTTATACCCTTATACCCTAACTCTGCTTTACTCTTCTACATAACTTTATCCCTGACCTGTCTGGTGGGTTCCTTGGTTTTCATGATGCTGTCTTATCCCTAATATTCTCTAACAAACCTCTGAGGCCTTCACAGAACATCTGTAGTTATACCAAGAATAAATTACACACAGGTGGACTCAATCTACTAATTATTTGACTTCTGCAGGTAATTGGTCCCTCAGGATTTTATTTAGGAGTGTCAGAATAGAGGAGGACAAAACAAATGCACGTCACAATTTTCACATTTATATTTTGAAAATAATTAGAAAACCCTGTATCATTTCCTTTACAATTCACAAATACTAGCTACTTTGTGTTGGTATATCACATAAAATACATTTAAGTTTGTGACTTTAATGTGAAAAAGTTTTATTTTTAAAGCACTGTTGTTCTGTACATGTGACAAGGGGTTACATACAAAATACAAAAATAAACTTAAATGAACAGACCAACAATGACAGACTGGTACAGAGGGAGATAGGTCCCTGCCCTTGCAGGCTTACAGTCTAATGGGGAAGGAAACAGTAGGTTGGGGTTTTGCGGTTGTTCCGGTGGTGGCGAGTTGGCTGTGGGTTCATTGCAGGCTGTAGCTTTACTGAAGAGATGGGTTTTCAAGTCCTATCTGAAAGTTCTGAATGTGGTGGATAATTGGACAAGTTGAGGCCCAGAATTCAAGAGGATGGGTGATGCTTGGGAGAAGTCTTGGAGGCAGGAGACAGTAGGTTGAGGTTTGCGATTGTTCTGGTGATGACGAGCTGGCTGTGGGTTCAGTGCAGACTGTAGCTTTCTTGAAGAGATGGTATTTCAAGTTCCATCTGAAAGTTCTGAATGTGGTGGATAATTGGACACGTTGAGGCCCAGAATTCTAGAGGATGGGTGATGCTCGGGAGAAGTCTTGGAGGCAGGAGACAGTAGGTTGGGGTTTGCGATTGTTCCGGTGATGACGAGCTGGCTGTGGGTTCATTGAAGACTGTAGCTTTCTTGAAGAGATGGGATTTCAAGTTCCATCTGAAAGATCTGAATGTGGTGGATAATTGGACACGTTGAGGCGTTGAGGCCCAGAATTCCAGACGATGGGGGATACTCATAAGAAGTCTTGGAGGTGATTGTGCGAGGAATATACAAGTGTGGAGGAGAGAAGGAGGTCTTGGGAGGACTGAAGATTGCATGTGGGATGATATCAGGAGATTCGTTATGAGATATATGGAGGGAACAGATTATGGACGGATTTGTAGGCCAATGTTAGTAGGTTGAACTGGTTTAATTGGGGAATTTGGAGCCAATGAAGGGATGACTACAAGGGAGAAGCATTGGTGTAGCAATAGAGATGGATGCACTGATGAGGCAGCAGAGTTAAGGAAAGACTGGAGAGATGAGAGAATGTTGACTGGAAGGACACATAGGAGGATATTGCAGAAGTTGAGGAGTCAGAAGATAAGGGCACTAACATTTTAGTAGATTTAGGGTTGAGAAGGACGGATTCTGGAAATATTTTTGAGCTTGAGGTGACAAGAGCTTGGATGTAACGTTTGAAGGACAGGGCAGAGTCAATAGTTACTCTGAGGCAGCGAACTTCTGGAACAGTGGAAAGTATGATATTATCTATTGTAATAGTTAGATCAGGTAGGGGAGTGGATTGGAGGAGAGATGATGAATTCGATTTTGTCCTCATTGAGTCTTAGGAAGCAAGAGGAGAAAAAGAATGAGGATATGACTGATAAGAGGCACCGACAAATAAAAGGCAGAACAAGGAGGTCATGTGGGAATGGGAGACCCTAAACGTGCAGTCAGTGAGGTAAGAGGAGATGGAGGAGAGGACATAGGCAGCAGAAAGGTCTAGAAGGAGGGGTAAAGAAAACTGTCTGTTAGCTTTGGCGGTAACCAAGTCGTTAGTAATATTGGTTGGGTCAGTTTCGGTGAAGTGGTGGGGAAAAAAACAAGATTATAGATTTTCCAAGAGTGTGTTGGATGAGAGGTGGGATGCAAGTTCAATGTGGGCATGCTGTTCAAGGAGTTTGGAGGCAAACGGGAGCACTGAAATGGGACGATAGCTGGATGCTGAGGTCAGGTCAAGGGATGGTTTCTTCAGGGCAGGTGTGATTGTTGCATGTTTTAAATCACGAAAGAAGGTACCAGAAGTTAATGCTAGGTTGAAGAGATGTGATAGGGCTGGGATAAGTGTAGTAGTGAGGTTGGGGAGGAGGTGGAATGGGATCTGGTCAAGTGTACAAGTGGTGAGGTTCAATTTGGAGAGAATATGAGTAAGCTTTCCTTTAGTGAGGGAAGGCCAGTGGTCTGCTATAAATAGGGGTTGTGGTGGTTGGGCTGTGTAGATTTGCCTAATTTGGTCAATTTTGTTTTTGAAATTTGCGGCAAAGTCTTCTGCAGAATTGAGGGCGGTTGGAAGGGGCATCAGTGGACGGAAGAGGAAGTTGAAAGTGTTGAATAATTGGGATTATGGGATAGGAAGATGCGAGGGTTGCAACGTTGTCCTGTTTAGCAGAGATGAGGGCTGACTTGAATCAGAAAGTTGCTTGTTTAAATGTGGTGAAGTCTTCCTGCGGGTGAGTTTTCTTCCAGCGCCGCTCTGTAAGCCTGAGCACCTGCAGAACTTTTTCAGTGAGGCGGTGGTGCCAGGGTAATCGATTGATTAGTCGCACTCTGCCATGCAAGATGAGGGGTGATCGATTCAATTGCTAATGTCAGTGAGGTGTTGCAATGAATAGTGGTACTATCTGAGTTGTATAGTGACGATTCCGTATGGAGGGCAGTGGTAGGAGAGAGTTTGAGAGATTGTGAATGTCTACTTGTGTGAGGTTTCTGCAGAGGTTTGTTAGCTGCTGGACTTTTGGCCAGGTGAAGAGGTCAGGGAAGAGAAAGTGAGTAGATGGTGGTCAGAAAAGGTGAGGTTGTATAGGGAATAGAGGTAGGTGAAAATAAGGTTTAATGCATGTCTGCCTGTGTGGGTGGGTGAATGCGGAGGACCATTGTGTAAGATCCAAGGATCATACAAGTTGACAGGAGTTTGGAGACTGCTGACTGGCGGGTGTCAATGGAGTTGTTAAAGTCAGCCGTGATGATGGTGAGAATGTCACCAGAGAGAAAGTGCAGAAGCCAGGTGGAAAAGTTGTCCATCAAGGCAATAGTCGGGCCCAGGTCGGGTCGGTATATGATGGCCACTTGGAGGTGGGAAGTTGAGTGGATAGGATTGAGGTGGGATAGGATTGAAGTTCTGTTGTTAGAAATGAGAAAACCAATTCATCCACCATGTCTAATGTCAAGGCCAGGAGTGTGGGTAAACATAAAGCCACTGTAACACAGCACAGCAGGTAGGCTGTGTCAGAGGGTGTCAGCCATATTTCTGTGAGCTTCAGGAAGGATAGGTTTGCGAGAGGTAAAGTGGTCATGACTAGGGAGGAGCAGATCCGTGGAAGTTCAAGTTCTGATCCACAACCCGAACTTTATTCCAAAGTTGTATTTGGGTGCCAGATCTATACCCAAACCAGAACCCAAAGTCCATTGTGTTTCTATTATACTTTTCCCCTGATTGTTCTACTCCTGATTTTGGCTTACAAATACTGATGTAAAATGCTGACCAAATACTGAATGTGTGAATGAGGCCCTAGCGGAGCAATAACTGTTAGGGCAAATGTTAGCACAGTGAAAAGTGACTATGGGATGATGAAAAGGAAGGTGCGCTTGCTCAGCAAACAGTTGCAACTCTTACCTTCTGGTACATTTCTAACGTGCACTTATTGTCTACACTTGATGGAGATGCCGGAATAGACCATAGTCAGCGTAGACCTAGGGCTCCAAGCTCATACAGCTTTACTCGCACATGAAAGATACTAAATGTGAACAGAAAGGAGGAACCACGGGGAGAAAGGTCAGAAAATCAAAGGACAGGGATGAACTGAGTGATAGTAGATGACAAACAGTGCTAGTTCACACAGAAGAGGATGAAAACGCCGACCAAAAATAGACAGATACAACGGTGTGAGGTTATAACTCTGGAACGCTTCAACGGATCCCAGTGATTCTGACAATGTTTTCTCGTGACTTATAGTCCTTCATGATAGTGGTAAAATTTCTTTGATAGTACCTGCGTTTATTTGTGAAAATTTTGAAAATTTCGCAATTTTCCAACTTTGAATTTTTATGCAATTAAATCACAGAGATATGTCACACAAAATACTTAATAAGTAACATTTCCCACATGTCTACTTTACATCAGCACAATTTTGGAACCAAAATTTTTTTTCTTAGGGAGTTATAAGGGTTAAAAGTTGACCAGCAATTTCTCATTTTTACAACACCATTTTTTTTAGGGACCACATCTCATTTGAAGTCATTTTGAGGGGTCTATATGATAGAAAATACCCAAGTGTGACAACATTCTAAAAACTGCACCCCTTAAGGTGCTCAAAACCACATTCAAGAAGTTTATTAACCCTTCAGGTGTTTCACAGGAATTTTTGGAATGTTTAAATAAAAATGAACATTTAACTTTTTTTCACAAAAAAATTACTTCAGCTCCAATTTGTTTTATTTTACCAAGGGTAACAGTAGAAAATGGACCCCAAAAGTCGTTGTACAATTTGTCCTGAGTACGCCGATACCCCATATGTGGGGGTAAACCACTGTTTGGGCGCATGACAGAGCTCGGAAGCGAAGGAGGGCAATTTGACTTTTCAATGCAAAATTGACAGGAATTGAGATGGGACGCCATGTTGCGTTTGGAGAGCCACTGATGTGCCTAAACATTGAAACCCCCCACAAGTTACACCATTTTGGAAAGTAGACCCCCTAAGGAACTTATCTAGAGGTATGGTGAGCACTTTGACCCACCAAGTGCTTCACAGAAGTTTATAATGCAGAACCGTAAAAATAAAAAATCATTATTTCACAAAAATTATTTTTTCGCCCCCAATTTTTTATCTTCCCAAGGGTAAGAGAAGAAATTGGACCCCAAAAGTTGTTTTACAATTTGTCCTGAGTACGCTGATATCCCATATGTGGGGGTAAACCACTGTTTGGGTGCATGGGAGAGCTCGGAAGGGAAGGAGCGCCGTTTTACTTATCAATGCAAAATTGACAGGAATTGAGATGGGACGCCATGTTGCATTTGGAGAGCCACTGATGTGCCTAAACATTGAAACCCCCCACAAGTGACACCATTTTGGAAAGTAGACCCCCTAAGGAACTTATCTGGATGCGTGGTGAGCACTTTGACCCACCAAGGGCTTCACAGAATTTATAATGCAGAGCCGTAAAAATAAAACACATTTTTTCCACAAAAATTATTTTTTAGCCCCCAGTTTTGTATTTTTCCAAGTGTAACAGGAGAAATTGGACCCTAAATGTTGTTGTCCAATTTGTCCTGAGTACACTGATACCCGATATGTGGGGGGGAACCACCGTTTGAGCGCATGGCAGAGCTCGGAAGGGAAGGAGCATCATTTGGAATGCAGACTTAGATGGACTGGTCTGCAGGCGTCACATTGCGTTTGCAGAGCCCCGAATGTGCCTAAACAGTAGAAACCCCCCACAAGTGACCCCATATTGGAAACTAGACCCCCCAAGGAACTTATCTAGATGTGTTGTGAGAACTTTGAACCCCCAAGTGTTTCACTACAGTTTATAACGCAGAGCCGTGAAAATGAAAAATCCTTTTTTTCCCACAAAAATTATTTTTAGCCCGCAGTTTTGTATTTTCCCAAGGGTAACAGGAGAAATTGGACCCCAATAGTTGTTGTCCAATTTGTCCTGAGTACGCTGATACCACATATGTTGGGGTAAACCCCTGTTTGGGCACACGGGAGAGCTCGGAAGGGAAGGAGCACTGTTTTACTTTTTCAACGCAGAATTGGCTGGAATTGAGATCGGACGCCATGTCGTGTTTGGAGAGCCCCTGATGTGCCTAAACAGTGGAAACCCCCCAATTATAACTGAAACCCTAATCCAAACACACCCCTAACCCTAATCCCAACGGTAACCCTAACCACACCCCTAACCCAGACACACCCCTAACTCTAATCCCAACCCTATTCCCAATCGTAAATGTAATCCAAACCCTAACCCTAACTTTAGCCCCAACCCTAACTGTAGCCTTAACCCTAACTGTAGCCTTTACCCTAACTTTAGCCTTAACCCTAACTGTAGCCTTAACCCTAGCCCTAACCATAACCTTAGCCCTAGCCCTAACCCTAACCCTAGCCCTAGCCCTAGCCCTAACCCTAGCCCTAGCCCTAGCCCTAACCGTAATGGGAAAATGGAAATAAATACATTTTTTTAATTTTTTAATTTTTCCCTAACTAAGGGGGTGATGAAGGGGGGTTTGATTTACTTTTATAGTGGGTTATTTATTGGATTTTTATGATTGGCAGCCGTCACACACTGAAAGACGCTTTTTATTGCAAAAAATATTTTTTGCGTTACCACATTTTGAGAGCTATAATTTTTCCATATTTGAGTCCACAGAGTCATGTGAGGTCTTGTTTTTTGCAGGACGAGTTGACGTTTTTATTGGTTTTGATCGCTTTTTATTCCGATTTTTGTGAGGCAGAATGACCAAAAACCAGCTATTCATAAATTTCTTTTGGGGGAGTCGTTTATACCGTTCCGCATTTGGTAAAATTGATAAAGCAGTTTTATTCTTCGGGTCAGTACGATTACAGCGATACCTCATTTATATAATTTTTTTATGTTTTGGCGCTTTTATATGATAAAAACTATTTTAGAGAAAAAATAATTATTTTTGCATTGCTTTATTCTGAGGACTGTAACTTTTTTATTTTTTTGCTGATGATGCTGTATGGTGGCTCATTTTTTGCGGGACAAGATGACGTTTTCAGCGTTACCATGGTTATTTATATCTGTCTTTTTGATCGCGTGTTATTCCACTTTTGTTTGGCGGTATGAGAATAAAGCGTTGTTTTTTGCCTCGTTTTTTTTTTCTTTTTTTACGGTGTTCACTGAAGGGGTTAACTAGTGATATCGTTTTATAGGTGGGGTCGTTACGGACGCGGCGATACTAAATATGTGTACTTCTATTGTTTTTTTTAATTATTTATATAAAGAAATGTATTTATAGGAACAATATATTATTTTGGGGGGGTGAATTTTTTTTTCTTTTACACATGTGAATATTTTTTTTTTACACTATAACATTGCCCCGGGGGGGGGGGGGGGGGCATCATATTATAGTGTAAGATCACTGATCTGACACTTTGCTGTGCACTGTGTCAGATCAGCGATCTGACGTGCACTTTTCCTATGCTTCCCGGCGCCTGCTATGAGCAGGCGCAGTGAAGCCACCTCCCTGCAGGACCCGGATGCCGCGGCCATCTTGGATCCGGGCCTGCAAGGAGGAGGAAGAGGTAAGAGACCCTCGCAGCAACGCGTTCACATCGCGTTGCTGTGGGGGTCTCAGGGAAGCCTGCAGGGAGCCCCCTCCCTGCGCGATGCTTCCCTATACTGCTGGCACGCCGCGATCATGTTTGATCGCGGTGTGCCGGGGGTTAATGTGCCAGGGGCAGTCCATGACCGCTCCTGGCACATGGTGCCGGATGTCAGCTACGATAGGCAGCTGACAGCCGGCCACGATTGGCCGCGCTCCCCCCGTGAGCGCGGCCGATCGCTATGACGTACTATCCCGTCGAGGGTCAGATAGGCCCAGGTCACCTTGATGGGATAGTACGTCTAAGGTCAGAAAGGGGTTAATGGCTGCACTTAATGGAGCTGCACACATAGACCACTATCTATCAATGTGGCATGTTAAAGTTTGGGCACCCCTGGTCAAAGTTACTGTTATTGTGAACAGTTAAGCAAGTCGAAGATGAAATGATCTCTAAAAGGTATAAAGTTACAGATGACACATTTCCTTTGTATTTTAGGAAAAAATAAATAAATATAAACTATATATATATATATATATATATATATATATATATATATATATATATATATATATATACAGTGGGGCAAAAAAGTATTTAGTCAGTCAGCAATAGTGCAAGTTACTACATTACTACAAGTAATGAGTGGAGGAAAGAGGAGACTCTTAAAGAAGAAGTTACAGGTCTGTGAGAGCCAGAAATCTTGATTGTTTGTTTCTGACCAAATACTTATTTTCCACCATAATATGCAAATAAAATGTTAAAAAAACAGACAATGTGATTTTCTGGATTTTTTTTTCTCAGTTTGTCTCCCATAGTTGAGGTCTACCTATGATGTAAATTACAGACGCCTCTCATCTTTTTAAGTGGTGGAACTTGCACTATTGCTGACTGACTAAATACTTTTTTGCCCCACTGTATATCTATATATATACACAGCTCTGGAAAAAAATTAAGCGACCACTGCAAAATGTTCAGTTTGTCTGATTTTTCTCTTTATAGGTATATTTTGGAGTTAAATGTAAATTATTTTATTCTATAAACTTCTGACAACGTCTCCGAATTTCCAAGCAATAAATTTTGTATTTTCTTTCTGACAAAGAAAAATGGTCAAAAATAATGCAAAGAAAACAAGTTCATAATCATTTAGAAACAACAATACTAATGTTTTACCTCAGGAAGAGTTCAGAAATCAATATTTTGTGGAATAACCATGGTTTTTAATCCCAGCTTTCATGCGTCTTGGCATGCTTTCCACCAGTCTCTCACACTGCTTCTGGGTGACCTTATGCCACTCCTGGTACATAAATGTAAGCAGTTCTTCTTTGTTTGATGGCTTGTGACTATACACTATCCTCTTGATTACATTCCAGAGGTTTTCAATGGAGTTCAGGTCTGGAGATTGGGCGCCAATGACAGGGATTTGATGTGGTGGTATCTTAATTTTTGCCAGAGCTGTATGTATATATATATATATACTAGCTATTGAACCCGTTCTACGCCCGGATGGCAAGCATTTATCCTGGTATATGCTGCTCCATCCTGCGTCCCCATCCTTTCATGAGCTGCTCCATCCTGCGCCCCCATCCTGTCATGTGCTGCTCCATGCTGCGTCCCCATCCTGTCATGTGCTGCTCCATCCTGCGTGCCCATCCTGTCATGAGCTGCTCAATCCTGCGCCCCCATCCTGTCATGTGCTGCTCCATCCTGCGCCCCCATCCTGTCATGTGCTGCTCCATCCTGCGTCCCCATCCTGTCATGTGCTGCTCCATCCTGCGCCCCCATCCTGTCATGTGCTGCTCCATCCTGTGCCCCATCCTGTCATGTGCTGCTCCATCCTGCGCCCCCATCCTGTCATGTGCTGCTCCATCCTGTGCCCCATCCTGTCATGTGCTGCTCCATCCTGTGCCCCATCCTGTCATGTGCTGCTCCATCCTGCGTCCCCATCCTGTCATGTGCTGCTCCATCCTGCATCCCCGTTCTGTCATGTGTGGATCCTGTGCACACGATACCTGATTCCTTTCCGCCGCCATTTTCTTGGTCCTCCTGCTGCTGGAATCAGCGCCTGTGCAGTCCGCACTTTCCGGCGCCGGAAAGCGCGGACTGCGCAGGCGCCAATTCCGGCAGCAAGAGGACCAAGAAAATGGTGGTGGAAAGGAATCAGGTGGCGTAAGTAACAAATTGCTGTGGCATGAACTGCCACAGCATCATCAGGGCGCAATCATGTCCACGGTGTCCCCACGTCCGGGTTACGGATCATAAATGTCCCTCTGTTCCCGGCAGTTCGCACTTTCTGGCGGGCGCCATTTTTTTTTTCCTGACACTGGCTATAATGTAACGCTAGGAGCGTCGCGCCTGCGCAGTCTATAAAGGCTTTGGACAAAATGACGCTCCCAGTGTTATATTATAGATATATTTTATTCACTGACAATTTTGCAAGTTTTTCCTACTTACAAACAATGGAGACATATGTAATTTTTATCGTAGGTACACTTTAACTGTGAGAGATGGAATCTTAAAAAAAAATTCCAGAAAATCACATTGTATGATTTTTATTTAATTAGTTAGCATTTTATTGCATTAAATAAGTATTTGATGTAAGAGGAAAACAGTTTGGTTGAGAAACCTTTGTTTGCAATTACAGAGGTCAGACGTTTCCTATAGTTCTTGACCAAGTTTGCACACACTGCAGCAGGGATTTTGGCCCCCTCCTCCATACAGATCTTCTCCAGATATTTCAGGTGTGCTCTTCTCCATCTACACCTTTGGCCTGGGACAGCTCATAGAATCTCAACCTGTCGGCTGCCTTTGACACAGTGGACCATTCCCTATTATTACAGACCCTCTCATCCCTTGGCATCACAGACTTGGCCCTATCCTGGATCTCATCATACCTAACAGACCGAACATTCAGCTTCTCCCACTCACACACCACCTCCTCACCTCGCCCCCTATCTGTCGGAGTCCCACAAGGCTCAGTCCTTGGGCCCCTGCTCTTCTCCATTTACACCTTTGGCCTGGGACAGCTCATAGAATCTCATGGCTTTCAGTATCACCTCTATGCTGATGACACAGATCTACATCTCTGGACCAGATATCACCTCCCTACTAACCAGAATCCCTCAATGTCTGTCCGCTATTTCATCCTTCTTCTCCGCTAGATTTCTGAAACTTAACATGAAAAAAAAAGAATTCATCATCTTTCCCCCATCTCACGCGACCCCCCCAACGAACCTATCCATTACAGTAAATGGCTGCTCACTCTCCCCAGTCCCACAAGCTCGCTGCCTCGGGGTAATCCTTGACACTGATCTCTCCTTCAAACCACATATCCAAGCCCTTTCCACTTCCTGTCGACTTCAACTCAAAAATATTTCACGAATCCGTTCATTCCTCAACCAAGAATCTGCAAAAACCCTAGTCCATGCCCTCATCATCTCTCGCCTTGACTACTGCAACCTCCTGCTCTGTGGCCTCCCCTCTAACACTCTTGCACCCCTCCAATCTATTCTAAACTCAGCTGCCCGACTAATCCACCTGTCCCCCCGCTATTCCCCGGCCTCTCCCCTCTGTCAATCCCTGCACTGGCTCCCCATCACCCAGAGACTCCAGTACAAAACCCTAACCATGACGTACAAAGCCATCCACAACCTGTCTCCTCCATACATCTGTGACCTCGTCTCCCGGTACTTACCTACACGCAACCTTCGATCCTCACAAGATCTCCTTCTCCACTCCCCTCTTATCTCCTCTTCCCACAATCGTATGCAAGATTTCTCTCACGTATTCCCCCTACTATGGAACCCTCTACCACAACACATCAGACTCTCACCTACCATCGAAACCTTCAAAAAGAACCTGAAGACCCACCTCTTCCGACAAGCCTACAACCTGCAGTAACCACCAATCGACCAAACCGCTGCATGACCAGCTCTATTCTCACCTACTGTATCCTCACCCATCCCTTGTAGATTGTGAGCCTTCGCGGGCAGGGTCCTCTCTCCTCCTGTACCAGTTATGACTTGTATTGTTTAAGATTATTGTTCTTGTTTTTATTATGTATACCCCTCCTCACATGTAAAGCGCCATGGAATAAATGGCGCTATACCAATAAATAATAATAATAATTGTGCCCAAAAGAGTTCTATTTTAACCTCATCGGTACACAGGACTTGTTTACAAAATGCTCCAGGCTTGTTTAGCTGTTATTTTGTATACTTTTTACTCTGAATTTTATGGTGAGGACACAGGAGAGGTTTTCTTCTGATGACTGTTCCGTGAAGTCCATATTTGTGCAGGTGTCTCTGAACAGTAGAACAATGTACCACAACTCCAGAGTCTGCTAACTCTTTCTGAAGGTCTTTTGCAGTCCAGCGAGGGTTCTTATTTGCCTCTCTAGCAATCCTATGAGCAGCTCACTGAAATTTAGCTTGGTCTTCCAGACCTTATCTTGACCTCCATTGTTCTTGTTTGCTGCCATTTCTTAATTACAGTTCGAACT